>NC_056741.1:1803527740-1803610240 GCF_019279795.1 Protopterus annectens | reverse complement strand
GAGTCAAACACCCTACTATCTGGTTTCATTGTACCACAATAATTGGCGACAATGCTGTAGACATTAAAGCCTGAAACTCCTGTTCTCTCCATCATGTGCAACTATCTGTACCTTAGTCAGATCTTCTGTTAGTTTGATTCCATTCTATAATAGTACCATTGACATTTTAGGACATCATCATTCCTTGCTCTTTCTGTATATCTGAGGGAAGTCTTTGGCACTCATCTTATCAATACTTTCAATGTCTGTGTGTTCTAGTTTTTTCTAGGTTTTATAGTCATCATCTTTCATGAGTGAAGTTGGAGATCTAGGATGATATTACTTACCTCAGTATCACAGAAAAGTAACTTAAGTGCAGACTTTATATAGGTGGAAATAAACTACTACTGAGCAGCATTTTAGTTGCAAACTATCAGATCTGCACAAGAAGAGTCTTCATTAACCCAGAGTTGCCATACTGTTATTCATACAGTCACACCGAGTAGTGTACTTTGTCATACACTTCAACTGTAGCATCCTATAATGAAATTGATTCTGTGGTTTGTTCTGCTCCAGTCCTATTTACGGGGATTGACTCATTTTAGCTTCTGGTAGAAAAATAAATGGAATGATATATAAATACTGTAAAAAGAGATAGTGAATTGTGCAGAATATATTATCAACAATGCCTTCACCTGGCTGTTTAAATATATTAGCAATGTGAGTAACAATTTGTGAATGTGCTATTTCTTAGAGGTCTGTGTTTGAGTCCTATAAGCCCCATCTGCATATTAAGACTACTTCACTTATCCAGAAAACATTTCCTATGTCATTCCCCAAGACAGCATACAGGACAAAAATCCTGTTATCAATTTCTGGCATAGACAATTTTGTTTTGTGCATAAGATACAAGCCATTAATGGCACACATACTTCAGAGATAGATTTGATTCTGAGAACCTTTACTTCCTTGTTACTTTGATCCTAAAGTTCCTGGACTGCCACTGTAAATAGGAAATGTTCTCTGCTGGATGATACCTAGCCCTATATTTCCAGTAGAGGAGACAATACATGAATCACTGTAAGGCTTTTACTTTGTGTTGATTGAAGTACAATGCTTAGACCTATGGGATCGAAGACATCCATGTGGGGGCCATTTTGTCAAATTACAGTTCTATGAGAAAGAAGCAAAATTTGAACTTTGAATTTCTGCGGAACTCTTCTGTGTGTGTATGTATAAATTTCCCTGTACCTCTTTTACTTATATTATTGGTTCTGCCAGCATTGATCATTGAGATTTGTGTTGTGCTATAAAATAAGTTTTAAAAACGGTATTATCTTTGGTCCATCTTGATTCTTTAAAGTTTGATTGAAATTTTGCAATAATCTGGCTAGCTACAAAGAAGAATGTTTTAGTCAAAAATTGGGGAAAAGTAAAGCTTAATATCTAAATTGATGAGTAACATGGGATGATGATTTTTAATTAGACAGGATCGAAACTGGGTTTAAGAACAAAATTTATTATTGACTGGTTCAAATATTGTTATGAATTCCATTTCTCTAATGTGACTATATCGTTTTAAGAGAATTGGATATAACTGATATTTCAACATTTAGAAAATGATGTATCAAAGCCATCTTGTCCTGAGGCTTTGCCCATTCAATAAATGAGATAGCATTCAAGAATTATTTTATAGTAATGTTGGTATCTGGTTTCATAGCTAGATGATCTGGAATCATATTTGGTGAGAATCCAGGTAGGATTTATTTTCTATACCCATTATACTAATGTACACATTTTTGGAGACATGCATTTTCTCATATGTGACAGAGAAAGCAGTGAAGATGTCTTGTGGTTACATGCAAAGAATACCATTTTATACTCTTGATGACATACTTTTCAAGCTATGACTCGTATTGAGTAGACTGGTTAAGAGTTTTGAAGAGGCAGCTACCCATTCAGTATATTTTACATACACTTCAGATTCAAATCATGACTGGTTTTAGGCATGTATTGATATGAGCTCATGACTTGCAGCTATTAAGGAAGAAAATTTATGTGCATCAGAATTACTTTAGAGCACATTATCTAGTTGTGTGATGAGATTTTCAAGGGCCAGTTTTTAACTTGCATTTTTTAAGGATGATAGTTTACTTATAAATAAAATTCTATACATAAATTTAAAGGCTGTTCATTTTTCATCAAATTGACTATTGTTATAATGCAAGTGAGGAATGAATTAATGATGTGATCTGGTCTTTAACCTCCTTATATGGGACTGTCAGCAGATTAAGTCTCCAGTTATGAACAGACATATTCTTGGGCTAATTATGCTAAGATGAATAAAAAGTAGTCTGAAAATTACCTAGATTCCGAGTTATAATTAAGATTGCCTCTTTAAAATGTCATGGATATAAAAATGATGCATCAAAGCCTATCTTTGAATAGATTGATGGTTGTTCATATGTTCATAGGTTGGTACTAGGCTATCTGCCCTAGGGCCTATACAAGCCTAGCCATAACAATTCCCTGGATATTTCTTCCCACACTATTTACTTCCCTGTAATAAAAAAGTAAACACTCCCTCTTGGGGAAATAGCATGGAATGGGGCAAAGAGATCACAGGCTTTAATGAGATGTAATAGTGAATGAGTAGACTCCGTATTGAAATGTCAGCACTCAAAATGCCAAATGCCGAAAAGCCCCCCCCCCCAAAGAAAGTCAGAAAATCACTCTTCTCCTTAAAACTTCTTCTGAGGGGATAAGCCCTCACTGTACCCCCAAATTTACATATACAACTCAGAGATCACTATAATTTAGATTAAAGGGAATGTTCCACGAAATAGCATCTTGAGCTTAGTATAGTAAGTCTGATCTTTTGGCCATTCAGCCTGCACCTTTTGCGATTCTTTAGCAGGTTCTGACATTTCAGATAGTTACTGACGGAGGCATCTGTTTTGTTGTATAGAAAAAATATTCTCTAGGATTAAACCAAAAGTTAGGTTCCTGTCTACACCTAGAATACAGTTCTGATTACTAAAACCTGATGATGGATGAGAAAAACGTTTTGAAAGAAATGTATTCTTTCCTGGGATGGCACATGTATGGAACTCCTCACAAAAAGATTTATAAAAAATGAATTAATCCATCTACTGTGATATATCACCCATATATGCATCAGAAATGACTTTGATCCTCCAGGAAAAACTATTCTGAAGATAGCTGGATACAGCAGTTTGGATCTCACAGTTTCCTCTTGACATTGCCTGATTGCTGGTATAAATTTATTTCTTGTCTGCTTGGTGTACAATGAATAGTCATTTTCCACAAACATTCCACTGTCTCTGACTTTTAGTACATTGCTCTTTTGCCACAGTTTTGTCAGGATCAACTCTTGGTATATTTGCATCTTTACTAATACAGGTCTTAAATGTTTTCTCATAGCCAGATTTGGAGCATATACACAATGCTTCCTTTCAGTTAGCAGTTATTGCTGTGGAATTCAGTCCAGTTGATTTTTTTGTGCCTTCATAAAATTAATACGGTCTGTTTCTTCTAGTTTCTCTAGTACAGCAGAAAATCTCAGATTTTCCTTATGTGCTCTGCCCTTTAATTCTACCATTTTTTGAAACATCTCTTCTTGAGTGGTTTCATACTCAGCCAGCTTTTCTTCATTTCAACATCTAATTTTTGCAGTTTTATCACCTCATCTGAATATTGCTTTAAAGTTTTTTTTTTTTCATGTTTCCCAACCTTTTGTTATATTATTTGACTTGATATATTTTAATCAGCTCTAACCACATTTGACTTATTTTTTTCCTCTACATTGCCGGAAGCCATGTCTTGCATTTTGCTGAACAGCTGCAGGATTCCTTCCAGTGAGTGTTTTCACCTTTTCTAGCTGATTTTCTTTCAGGCTGTCATAGCTTCTTCTTTGCTGGCATCCACGCAATGTACTTATTAGCTAGTAACTCACTTTACTAAAAGTGACAGAGTTCTTGACCCATGTCTTTCAGTTTCTTTTTTCACACTGGAAGAGATGAAGTTAATCTGTTAATCAGTGTGTAGACATCTTGGAAAGTTATTTTGAAAATTTGAGATGTCTCTTTCTTTATCTAGAAGAGACTCACATCAAGACTACTAAAGCAGCATGATACATTAGAGCTTCTTTATGTAAAACTCACCATCAGTAAAGCTCCATACCATATTCTAGTTAGCTGAAGAATGCCCCCTGTGACCCAGTAATGCCATTTTACCACTTATACAAACTGGAATCACTCAGCATTAAACTCAATGCCATCTTTCTAGGTGACTTTAAGAACCTAGCTATAGACTGGGAGACATATACTCACACTAGTGCACAAACCCAGAGATTCTGGACTTTGTTAACACAAATACTCTAAACCAAGTCAAAGTACCCACTAGGATAAACAACACCCTTGACTTTGTCCTCACAAATACGGAGGGGGGAATATGCTCCATCCCTTGTGTAACATCCTCACTCATTAAGTTTGACCACAGAGCACTCTCCTCAGAAATAAAACTAAAACCTGAAATCTCCACTGTCTTTATCTGCTTTGGTTTGCTTTTACTTCTTTTTAGCTTTACCTCATACTGAAATGCAAATAACTAACTGTCATATTTTGGGAGCAGAAAATTAATTATTGTCTAAGGCAAACTTCCTACTTCTAAATGATACCCTATCAAGTTACAAATCTTCCCCTCTCCTAAACCCAGAAACCTCAACTGCTTATGTGGAAATGCACACCACTAACTTATACCAGCAGGTGAAAAACTGCATATAAACAGCTGTACCCAGTAGAAATAAATGCAGGCTGAATGCTAAAAACAAACCTCCATGGTCGAACCACAATATTAATATGTTTTTTAAAAAAAGAATGAAATTCTAGCCAAAAATAAGAAGTGCAACACTGAGCATGGTAGAAATCCCATTATTAAATTAAATAAGCAATGTAGGAGTCTAATTAAAACCATCAAGGCCAAATTTGAGGCAGAAATAGCCACACAGACTAAGGACAATCACAAAATATTCTTTGGCTATGTCCATATTCTAATCTCTAAAGTACTGCACAGCAGAACACTGTGCTAATTCTGAACAATACCACATATGAGATATAGCATACCTGCTGGCTGATAAAGTCAGTTCCAGCTTCACCCTCCTCTCACCAATGAATATCTCACAAGAAGTATCAGAAACAGGATGACTTCTAAGATGACTACACATTTAGTAACAGCTTAATTCTAGCTCTCCCAGTGTGAAAACAGAAATGTACCAGAGAAAGCCAGTGGAACTAGATTTCTGAGTAAATTTCATTAACTGGCCAGAAAGTTCACTACCTGGATGCCAGGAAAAAATACAGAAGACCTGAAGGAAAATCAGCTACAAACGGTGACAAAAAGTGGGAAAAGTACTGCAGCTGTTCAGTAAAAAGCAGTGCAAGCTCCAGTCATGACTTCCAGTAACCTAGAGGAAAGTATAAGGCAGCTGCACTGAAACCTGACTAAAATAAATGAAACACTGATGGACTATATCAACTCAAACAAAAGGATGGAAAAAATGGAAGAAGCTTTAAACAGATATTCAGATAAGGTGATAAAACTGCAAAACTCAGAGGTCAAAATGAAGAAAAGGCTGTCTGAATATGAAACTGCACAAGAAGAGATGTTTCAAAAAATAATAAAATAAGAGGACAGAGCATGTAGGGAAAACCTGAGATTTTCTGCTGTACCCAAAAATCTGGAAGGAACAGACTGTATTAATTTTATGAAAGCAGAAATAAGCAACTGGACTGGTATTCTACAACAGAAATTGTTCATTTAAAGGGCACATTGTGTGTATGCTCCAAACCTGAGAAAACAACCTAGATCTTTAATAGTAAAGATGCAATCTTACCAGCAGAAGGACCTGAATCTGAAAAAAACTGTGGCAGAAGGGCAAAGTACTAAAAGTAGGAGACAGAAGAGTGTTTGTGGAGAAGGGGAGTAAATGTATTCCATTATTCAGGGAATGTCGAGAAGCAGGCATGAGATTCAAACTGCTGTACCCAGCTATCTTTAAAATATTTTTCCCCAGAGAAACAAAATCCTTTTTTGATGAATTACATACTAAGGAAGAAATACAAAAGTTTGTTCAAGAAAATGTGAGCTGTGAAACAGAAGGAGATTCTGCTTCTTGTTCTTCTGGTAATAAATTCCACAGATGAACTGTGGTAGTGAAACCTTTTCCAGTGTTTCAATGGAAAATGCTTGAGGGAAGGGAAATGGCACAACAATTGACTAGAAGAATTGAGAGTACATTGGAAATGACGCAGTGGTATGGTTTGGAAGAGGAGATGAGCAGGAATAGAACAAGAAAATCTGGAAATATTGGACTTTCTTGGACTTGTTACACTTGTAGGGGACTCTAAAGCATATGCCATACTTCATGCCATTAATTTTTGGAGAATAAAATCATTAACTTGGAAATTGACAAATGTAGGATTACAGAGCAATAATTATATTTGTGCAACATGACAAAACAAGAAAATCTGGAAATATTGGACTTTTTTGTACTTTGTTAAATTTGTAGGGGACTCTAAAGCATATGCCCTACTTCATGTCATTAATGTTCGAAAGAATACTCAGGAGGTGGGAAGATGATGGAGAAAGTAAGTGTAGGTAAAATCAAATTCTTAATAGTACTGTTTTAATAGTGCATGATTTTCTTTGCATGTTATAAAATAAAGGTTTTCTTTTCAGTTATTTTAAGTGAAATTGGGATACTAATGCAAATAGGTGCTCCTATTGTTTTCTTTTTTTTTTCTTTCTACCTTCTTCTGCTTTTCTCCTTGTTCACTTTTAAGATGTGGGCACTGCAATGTATATAAAAAGAGAGATCTGGTTAAAAGAGCAAGACAAATGAAAAATTAGTGCATTTTTCGCATTCTTGCATAGGGGAATGACTGGGTTAAGGCCATTAGCTTAACCTAGTAACAAGTATTAAAGCAAGTAAATGAAAAATACTATTGAATATTATGACTTTTTTTCTAGTAAACAATTTTGTGTGTGGTTCTCATGTCTCTAGCAGATAATCTGATAGAGAAATAGCTTGGAGAAAATGTTTTCTGAAAACATTCAACTGTCTTCCTAGCTGAAAGAACTATAAAGATAAGAGAAACCCAGACAACACTTACTAGACCCACAGGCTGTACCATGTGTCTTAGCATGGATAACTTTTCTTTGAGGTTATCTCAAGTCTATTTGTGTGGCTGTCAGTTTAGAATATTTGCACTTATAAAAGGTGGGAATAATAATTTTTCAAGAATAAGTTGCTTTCTGTAATGACTTACAAAATGTTAATGGTCTCACACATAAATAGAAAAAAAGAAAGAGTAGTGAACTGTATTAAAAATGTAGAGTGCAAATAGCTATGCTACAGGAGATACACTTGGAAAGAAATTAACATATGAATTTGATAAAGACAGGTTTTCAGGATAGTTATTCAGCAGAATACCTGGAGCAAAGGAAGGGAGGAGTACTTATATTAATTGCAAAAGGAGCTCCAACAGTGATAGAAGACAATAAAAATGATGATAATGGTAGATTTGTAGTATGTAGGGGCTGCTGGCAAGGGAGGAGGATTAGACTGGCATTTATTTATATTCCACCAAAAACTGCTATAATGGAGCTTGAGAAAATTCTAGGAGAAATAATCAACTTTCAGCAAGGAATATTACTTATAGATGGGGACTGGAATTTGATTTGCAACAGTGAAGATGTGTTGGGGGCCCAGAAGGCAAAATATAACAAAGGAGGGTAGATTTTTTAAAGAAATTTATGAAAATAATTGGCATGGAAGATGTGAATTCAGTACTAGGAGTTTGGAATGGATTTGCATATTATTCCCCAAGATACAAAAAGTGGGCTAGGCTAGACAGAATTTGTATTTCACAGGAAGATGTGCATTTAATTGAAGGTCTCGATACACACCCAATACCTTTTTCAGATCATGCTTCAACAATAACTACAATAAAAACACAGGGTAATGAAATAAAAATGAGACACTGGTACTTTTCCACCTATCTGCTGAAAAGAGAGGAATTTAAGGAATGGGTAGTGAAAATTATTCAGGAGCTATTAGAGAAGATAGAAATTCCTTCTGAAAATATAGCTATGGAGTGGGATAAAATTAAAGTGGACTTTAAAAATAGTGTTGAAATAAAAGAAAGGGAGAAATGATTAATAAATAACAAGAATTATTTAGAGGGACTTACAAATGTTGAAGTATTCAAAATAGGAGAAATCTCACAGAACAAGAAGAGGAACAACTGCAGAATGCTTAACAGAAAATAAGGTATTACCTCAATAATATGCATGAGTTTAGAAAGATTGCTTTTAAGTAAATGTTTTTCGATAATAACTCTAGAACACAAAAACTTTTAGCACAATGACTCAAGCAACAGAAAGTAGAAAGGGCTGTCACCAAGTGTAGGGTGCCTATAATATGGAAGATAACAAGGGATCCTGTAGAAATATTAGAAATATTTCAGAACTTCTATGAAAGTCTGTATAAAGCAGAGAGAAATATGGAAATCAAGAAGAGGTACAGTGGATATAAAAAGTTTACAGACCCCCCCCTGTTAAAATGAAAAGTTTTTGTGATGTAAAAAAATGAGACCACGATAAATCATTTCAAAACTTCAGTTAATGTAACCTATAACCTGTACAATTCAATTGAAAAACAAACAAATCTGTTAGGGGAAAAATATAAAAAATAAAAAACCTACAATAAGCTGGTTGCATAAGTGTGCACACCCTTAAACTAATACTTTATTGAAGCACCTTTTGATTTAATTACAGCATTCAGTATTCTTGGGTACACACTTGCCATCAATTAAAGAGACTCTGATTAATCCCAAATAAAGTTTAGCTGTCCTAGTAGTATTTTCCTGTCATTTACTCAGTTGTCTGCTACAGCAAAAGCCATGGTTCACAAAGAGTTTACAAAGCATCAAAGGGATCTCATTGTTGAAAGGTATCAGTCAGAAGAAGGGTACAAAAAATGTCCACAGCATTAGATATACCATGGAACACAGGGAAGACAGTCATCAAAAGTGGAGAAAATATGCGACAGCAGTGACCTTGCAAAGAACTGAACATCCCTTTGAAATATATTAAAAGGCAAGATGAAAACTGCTCAGGGAGGCTGCCAAGAGACCTACAGCAACACTGAAGGAGCTGCAGGAATTTCTGGCAAGTACTAGTTGTGTACTACATGTGACAACAATCTCCTGTATCCTCCATGTGTCTGAGTTATGGGGTAGGGTTGCAAGATGGAAGCCTTTTCTTACACATAAAAACATCCAGACCTGGCCAAAATTTGCAAAACAATATATCAAGTGTCCCAAAAGCATGTGGGAAAATGTGTTATGGTCTGATGAGACCAAGATTGAACTTTCTGGCCACAATTCCAAAAGGTACGTTTGGCTCAAAAACAACACTTCGCATCACCAAAGGAACACCATCCCCAAGATGAAGCATGGTGGTGGCAGTATCATGCTTTGAGGTTGCTTTTCTTCATCTGGAACTGGAGCTTTAGTCAAGGAGGAGGGAATTATGAACAGTTCCAAAGACCAGTCAGTTTTGGCCCAAAATCTTCAGGCATCTGCTAGAAAGCTGAAGATGAAGAGGAATTTCACCTTTCAACATGGCAATGACCCCAAGCATACATCTAAATCAACAAAAAAATGGTTTCACCAGAAAAAAATTAAAGTTTTGGAATGGCCCAGCCAGAGACCAGACCTAAATCCAATAGAAAATCTGTGGGGTGACCTGAAGAGGGCTGTGCACAAGAGATGGTCTTGCAATCTGACAGATTTGGAGCACTTTTGCAAGGAAGATTGGGCTAATATTGCCAAGTCATGATGTGTCATGCTGATAGACTCCTACCCAAGAAGACTGAATGCTGTAATTAAATCAAAAGCTGCTTCAACAAAGTATTAGTTTAAGGGCGTGCACACTTATGCAGACAGCTTATTGTATGTTTTTTATTTTTTATATTTTTCCCCTAACAGATTTGTTTTTCAATTGAATTGTACAGGTTATAGGTCACATTAAAGGTGGGAAAAGTTTTAAAATGATTTATTGTGGTCTCATTTTTTATATCACAAAAACCTCGCATTTTAACAGGGGTGTGTAAACTTTTTATAGCCACTGTACAAATGGAAATGCTTATGGAGTAATTAAATATGCCAAGGTTAGAGGTAGATGAGGCTCAGTTGCTAACAGTTAGGATAGGAGGAGATGAGATAAAAATGGTGATGCATAACCAATCTACAGGAAAGCCCCCATGAATAGGTTGTATTCCTGTGGAAGTTTAAAAGCTGGGAGGGAAAATGATAAAGATCTGGAAGGTTTTGTTTAACAGTAGTTTAAGAGGAGAAACATCCTGGAAGAAAGTGGTGGAAGCTATAATATCTAACGAGGGTAAAGATCCATCAGATCCAGCTTCATGCAGGCCCATTTCAATACTAAACCATGATTATAAAATGTTTATGTCTATAATGGCTAAAAGAATGTCAAAAGAGATGCCACAATTGATAGATATGGACCAGTTTGGTTTTGCAGAGAGGAGGCAAACATTTTATCACATTAAGAGAACACTGATGATTCAGGGGGAAGCAGAATATAAGAAAATACCACTGCTGTTGGTGGGTCTTGATGCAGAGAAAGCATTTAATGGAGTAAGCTAGGATTTTATGAGCAGAACAATGGACGTATTTGCATTCCCTGGTAAAATTCTAAGTTTAATTAGGAGGATATATGAGGGATCTGAGGTGAAAATTAAAGTGGGTGGGTTTCTCTCTGATAAATTCTGCTTGAGCAGAGGAACCAGGTAGGAGTGTTCTCTCTCCCCATTGTTATTTTCATTATATTTAGAACCATTGGCAAAGAATATAAGGGACTCAGAAATTCAAGGATATAATTGTTATGATAGTCAAGAAAAGCTGCATAGTGATGGTCACAGATCACTTGAGTCTGTAAGGATTCTGGGTGTTTCCATTTTTGGACAAATGGCTCATCTCTCTCTAACAAGAGTATTGGGAATTACAATGCATTCGGAGAAATCAAAGCTCACTCCTATGCATCAGATAGAGTTTTTGGAGCTTTTTTCAACACCCTGCCCTGTCTAGTATCGCTCCCAGATCTCAGGCTACAGTGTCTCAGACTCCAGCTCTGACTAATACTCTGCCAAACAACAGTCGCAGCCAGAGAAGTACTTCAGACCCTTGGTTCAATGGCAGCCTTGATTCCTTTCATACCTTTAGTGAAGCTATACACGCGGACCCTGCAATGGCTCCTTCTTTGCAATGACTCCCCAACCATCATCCTCTCTATTATTGGATTCCAATATCCAACTCTTGCAAACAGGTCCTTTTTTGGTGGATCACACCAAATGCAGTGCTTTGGAATCGCTCATTACAATCTCTTCAGTCCACAGCCATTGTGACCACAGATGCTTCCCTGATCGGGTGAAAGACCCCCCTTTTTTCAGGAAAAGATGGTCCAAGGCACCATGGTCCTCCTCAGAGGACCACCTCCATATCAATGTTCTGGAACTAAGAGCAGTGCTGTTAGTGTTGCAGAACTTCTATCCAGCTCTCCCTTCCAGGACAATTGCAATTCAGTCAAACAGTATGTCAGTGGTCTGGTACTTCTACAAGCAATGTAGAACCTAGTTCTACCTTATGTGTCGAAAGCCACAAGATTTTAGCTATGGGCGATAGTTTCCAACCGCTTTCTGATAGCAATGCACATCCCGGGGAGTTCCAGCATAATTACGAACAAACTGAGCAGACGCTTTCTCCAGCCTCATGAGTGGTTCCTCAACCCTGAGGTGGCATCAGAAATATTCAGCCCCTGGGGCCAGCCTTGCTGCATTATCTTTGGCTCTCCTTCAAACAATGAGTGCAGCAGGTTTTCCTTTGCCCTTCTTTCCCCAAAAAGGGGGGTAACTGAGGGATGCTCCGATTTTCTATTAGCCTACGGAAATTCTTATGTAAAAAAAAAAACAAAAAAAAAACGCACATTGCTTGAGATGCAAAGTAATCCTCATAGCTCCATTCTGGCCTTGAAAAGTGTGGTCCCCCTTTCCTTAGCCCAGTCTGGTATATCCGCCATGGACACTGGATCACATACCAGATCTTTAACTCATCCCCTCTTATGTCTTTCCATTTATGCAAAGCCTTCCTTAAAGGAATCCTTCATATCAGGCCTCCTATCAGACAACCTCTAGAGCCTTCGAACCTTACTCTAGTCCTTCACTCCTTGACACAAAACCGTTTGAACCAGCAGTGAAATGTGACATATAGTTTTTAGTCTTGGAAATGTTTATTCTTGGCAGCCTTCATGTCTGCCAGAAGAATCTCAGACTTGCAAACCTTGTGTAAAAATCAGCCTTACCTCACATCAGATATATCCACCCTTTCTCCCCTAAGTGATTTCTGATTTTTTTCTATTAACCAGATTTGCCTTCACTCCTTAGATGTACACAGGCAATTGAGTTTTTACCTAGATGGGACTAAAGTTTTTTTTTGTAAGTTTGAACAGCCTTTCATCTATTCTACAAACAATGGACCTATGCCAAGGATTAAAGCTCATTCCACCAGATCTCTGGCAACCTCTATAATGTTCCATTCCAGGGATTCTCTGGACGACATCTGTGCAGCAGCAACTTGGGCTAAGCCTCATACTTTTATTAGTCATTACAAATTGCATTTGGTCTCCAAAGGGAGAGCTTCCTTTATCTCAATGGCACTCAGGAATGTTCTTCCATAAGGGCCACCCAGGTTCCTCAAGGAAGCTTGGGATTCTGTCCCATCAGTGATGAATGGAAAGAAGATTAACAACAGCAGATAAAGAAGTTATGTCTTACCATAACGTTCCATCTGTGTTGTTTATCTTCTTCCATTCATCACTTTCCACCCTCCTTCCCCCTCCAAAGGCTCCTGGGGATGCTTTGGATTTATGTGGTACCTTAGGTTATTTGTGCAGAAGTGGCCTCGGCTTTACTTACTTTTTTCTAGCAAACTCGATCTGAGGTAACAGGGAGAGGGGCATTCTGGGTAGAGACTTAGTTCGAGAGTTTTTTGGCTAGCGCAAGCTTGCTACAAGTCTGGCTCTGTTCCATGGACGGAACCGATAACCAATCAGTGATGAATGGAAGAAGATCAACAACATAGATGGAACGTTATGGTAAAACATAACTTCTTTTTATAGCCGCTCTATATATATCCCACCTGAAAATAATATCCCCCTTCTGGAAGATATCCTTTCTTGGTTTTCTACTAATGTTGCCAAAAAAACAATCATCTTAGGAGATGTTAACATTAACTGGACCGCTATTCAGTCAAACTCCTCATCCCAAACTATCAATCTGTATAACTTCTCTCAACTAGTTAACTCTACTACTAGACCTAAAAAAGACAACTCCTCAGTCAGCATTCTGGACTGGATATTAGTCTCTCATCCCAGCAATATATCTGACAGTGGCACTCTGCTTGATACCCTCAGTGATCACCTTCTTGCCTTCATCCATCACTGACCCTCACCACTACACTTACAGCACAACAACATCCAAACCAGCAACCTCCAAAACTTCAACCCACAGTCCTTTTTCAATAACTTAAAACAGATGAACTGGAACCCATTAAAAACTCTGCCTCTTGACGATGCTGTTACATACTTTAACACCACCTTCATCAACCTCTTAAATTGCCTTGCCCCTCCTAGAACTAAAAGAGTAAAATCCACCATTGCCCTTTGGCTCTCCAAAGAAACACTAACACTCATGCATACCCTTGATAAATCTTGGAAACTTTACCAAAAACATAAAACCCCAACTACCTGATTGATTATAAACAACTTCGTAATAGAGTTAAAAAACGTATTACTTCAGACCATAAATCATACTACTCCAAGCTTCAAAACAACCACAAATCTAACCCCAAAAAGTTTTGGAAAATCATTTCTACCCTCCTTACCTCTGGTAGAAAATATAACCCCTGCCCTGATCCTAGCTGACCAGACGATATCATAGCCACCAAATTTAACTCCTTCTTCATAGACTCTATAGCCAAGCTCACCGCTTCTTTCCCTCAGACCTCCACCACTCCTTCCACTTCTCCTACCCACAACCCCTGTATCTCTACCTCTCATACTTCTCATCCCCCACTCTTCTCCTTTAACCTATCCCTGTCTCCACCATAAAAAAACTCCTCCGCAAACTAAAGCCATGCTCCAATGCCCCTGATAACCTTTCTACCAACTTCCTTAAGTTGGCTGCAGATGGCATAGCATTCCCTATCTGTATTTTAATTAACCATTCAATCCAAGAATCCTATGTTCCCCTCCTCTGGAAAAAAGCCTTTATACTTCCATTGCACAAAGGTGGCAACAATACTGACATCCCAAACTTCCGCCAAATAGCTATTCTCTCCCCTATCTCCACTTCTGGAAAAATGCATTCACCTTCAACTCTTACCCTACCTTCTAGATAACCATATGCTTCCCCTACACAACACGGATTCAGACCTGGACATAGTGCCACCACAGCCTTACTATCCTTTCTTGAAAATATTAACTGTCCCCGTGATTCTGGTAATATTATATCTGCTACTCTCTTAGACCTTTCTAAGGCCTTTGATACAATTTCCCATAGCCTACTTTTATCTAAGCTCTCCGAATTTAATCTCTTTCCCTCCTCTCTAAATTGGTTCTCCAGTTATCTCTCAGATAGATAGCAAGCTCTCACCATACTTTAACTCAATGACCGGTGTCTCCCAAGGATCTTTCGTGGGCCCACTTCTATTTAGTATCTTTATAAATGACTTTCATCTCTGCATACCTAATGCCAGACTTGTACAATATGCAGATGACTCAACCATCAGCTGCTCTGCTGAATCCCTTCCTAAACTCTTGCATATAACACAAACTGCCTTCAACAGTACTGAGACTTGGATGCACAACAATAATTTAGCTCTTAAAGCATCCAAAACCAAAATTATGATCTTTCCTCCTTCTAAAAATTCCAAAATAGACTCAAACACCTTCTCCCTAGTAAGCCTAAACAAAACCCCCATCGAATTAGTCTCCCAAACTAAGTTGCTAGGCATCATTATTAATGATCAATTAAAATCTGACACTCACCTCCAAACCAATATCAAAAAAACACACCAGAAACTAGGAATACTCTACCAACACAATCGCTTCCTCTCTTCTGCAACTAAACTTACCCTCTCCACCACATACCTCCTTCCCTCTCCTTACCAATCTACAAGCCACCCTCAAAACGAAACTGGCATCCTGTTACAATAACAACTCCAAGTTTGCTACCAGCTCAAAATCCTCTTCCCACCACTGTGACTCCTTACACTCCTTGAACTGGTTGGAACTCCCCAGCTGTCTGTCTTATATTCATCTCACTACTGCCTGTACAGTCATTTTCAAACCATCACAATGTCCCTCCCTCTCCTCCATCCTCACTATGTGCCTTCCTGATCGCACTCTCAGATCTAATAACCAAAACCTCCTTCAAGTACACAAACCTACACGCAGCTCAGGGCAACTTCTGCTATCTTTCTCCCTTGCTCAAAAATGGAACCTACTTCTTCCCC
The DNA here is from genome assembly GCF_019279795.1 of Protopterus annectens. Lineage (NCBI taxonomy): Eukaryota > Metazoa > Chordata > Ceratodontiformes > Protopteridae > Protopterus > Protopterus annectens. The sequence goes on along the minus strand of NC_056741.1, from coordinate 1,803,594,587 downwards.
ATATCCGTACTACAAAAAGCACTCCTCTGTGAAGTCTTTGCTCCATTCATACCTCTCCACTAACTGGGATTGATCCTGCTCCCACCCCTCCTAGCTTCCTTCCAACTAATCTAGCATACCTCAGTCTAGGTCGGCAATGCTACCTGCCACATAGACATAACAGACCTTAACTCTTTAGAAATTTTAAACTGCTTCTGTAATTCAACACTTTTGTTTAACATTATCGCCTAACTGCTAATGACTATGTTTTGAACTTACTGTATTAACTCTTATATTACTTACTGCAGAGGTTTGTAACTATATTCTTAAGAGCTGTTACTGGTTTATCTCCTGGCAATATTTCTTGCTTGATTATTGTTATACACTATATCTTGTTGAAATTTTTGTAAATATTTTTACTGTGGAGCTTTTCTTCCCGGGCCTCCATTGAAAAAGGGCTCATCTTGGCCAGTGGACTTTCCCGGTCAATAAATTGCAAATAAATATATTGTAATTTCAAGTTATACCAGTCATCTGAAGGTCAAGAGAAAGAGAAATAATGAAATTCTGAGGAGCCATTTCAGTGTAAGACATTAAGATATGACTCTCCTAGTACTTTACCAAAGAGACAATAAGATACCAGATAAAACTGTATTGGGAAATGAGAAATTAAGTAAATGTTATACAATATAAAAGTGGGTAGGTGGGTGTTTTTTGATGATATTTCTCAGTGGTAAATATTTAACTCTTGGAGACCTTAAGAGATCATTCCTACTGTACCCTTTATAAATGTAACAGTGTATGCTTATGCTCCGCTACAAGCAGATGTAGATACTTAATGAACTGTAACATAATGTTTACAAAATATGAAGAGAAACACTATTCATCATAAATTGTTATGCAATTGGTGCAGCACAACTAATTCAATGCAGTTATTACTTTCCGTTGCCCATTAAAACAAATAGTTTTATGGTCAGTAAAAAGCCACGTAACTGTTTTGCAAGAATGTAACTTATTACTAAAGTAACCCTTAGCTGATGGTACAAAGCTAGTTTAATTTTAAAAATCATTCTAATATAATGCAACGTATTTCTTCCTTTATTTCAGATGGGGATAATGTATTACCTATAAAAGAAAAAAAGGAAATCACTAGCCTTTGTTTTTTTTTTAGATTATTATTTTTTAAGTGAAACATGGAAGAGGTAGGAAGGGGAAATCTGAAAAAAGGTAAGGAAAAAAGGTTACAATGAGGCATGTTAGACATTTAAAAAAATATGTTAAAATTAAAATGTAATTTTTTTTGAATAATACGTAATTCATGCAAATGTACTTAGTAAAACTTTTTCCATGATGTGTAAGATATAAAATGGCACTCATATTAGAAATGCTAATTACATTTCTTAAGAAAGTTTCAGTTTTAATAATAGAGAAACTGTTTTACAATGGCTGGTTCACAAACATTGCCTATTTGGCCACATAATAACAGTGCAGTTTGTAGTTGCACAGTATGGCACAATGCCAGTATAACATGAATATTCCATATTTTGGTCTTGTTGCCAGTTAACAATTAATTCTAAGAAGTTGTTGTGCAGTGTGATTAAACTAATTTAGGAATTCACTGACAAAGGCGTCATAGGTCGCATAATGACTAGCAATGTGTTGAAGTACATCCTGTGACCTAATGATTCCATAACATGCATGTATTATATTCACAAAGATGTTTACACACACACACACACACACACACACACACACACACACACACACGCACACACTCTGATGCTTCAGTACGGGTATAGCTGACAGCCCTGATAACGGCTTCAGAACAAAAGTCCTACTAATACATTTTTATAAAAAGGAAGGAAATGAGTATAACGGACAATCGGGATGGGGTAAGAGCAAGCAGAAGAACATACATAAAGAAAAGGAAAAGCTAGGCTAGGGGTTGGGAAACAAGGGTAGATTTTGTTTTGTGGGACAGATACTCATTTTAATTTTTTCCAAGAAGGGTAGAGGGGGAAGGTTGCAAAGGGAAGATGTGAGCATGAAAGAGGGCATAAAGGTGATACAGGGCAGACAAATAAAAACAAAAGAAAGACCAACAAGGGAGATGCTGACTAAGATAGTGGGAACCCAAAGGAGTGATACAGACAGACAGACAGGCAGACAGGCGGTGGGAGGACAGTAGGTGATGGGGAGGCTTTGTCTATAAACTGGGAAGGAAAATGGAATATGAAGAAGGGGAACAGCATGACTGGGAGATAGGGTGGGGGTGACTGCTGGCTGTCACACTGCCTTGTGCCACTTCCTGCAGGGATCATCTCCCTCCTGAGTGCACCAAGTTATTGGTGGTCTGCTGGACAGAACCAAGGAGGGATGTGACTCTGCCAGTCCTAGAAGGAGTGCTATAGATGTCCAGTGCAGATGTCTAGCTACTGGTCCACCAATGTTGTCACCACACACTCCATCTCCTGCCAGGTGACATACTATGAGTCACTACTGGCATCCTCTGATGGGAAGCCAATACCCTCCACCAGTGGCATACTACCCAAGACCACCAGGGAGCCTTCCAGATTAGTTCATGCAGGTTGGCCTATGTCCAGCAGATGATATTGGTGGTGGTCTGAGTTGTTGTGGTGCTTCTTTTAGATGCTGTAACTATGAGCAGGAGACTGTATTCAAGCTGAGCACATTAAGATGCATTTACCTATGTCAGTTCTAGTGGCAAGAGCTAAGAAGGAGGCAAATATTTCTGGCCCAGAACAAGAGTGATTTTTTTTCTGTATTTTTTTCCTTGTGTGTTTCAAGAGACAATTGAAGTTAATTGAGGGATCTAGCCAGATCCCCAAATATTTGAAAGAGGTAATACTGTGATCACAGATGAACTTGATGTTTTGTATAATTTTCTGTTAATACCAAAGAGCATACTTTTAGTTTTTGCTGAGTTTAGTATTAGGATCATGGTTTAATATTTTTTTTGTTTTGACCTGCAACATCTATTATGTCCCACTTTTTCTTCTCCTGTAACTTCAGATGGAATGGCTTTTTGGTCATTTTGTTTGACTATATTATATGAAATTACTTTAGGCTCAATTTGTTTATTATATCCAAAATACAGTTAATACAAACAAGATTAAGTCCTCATGCATTGCTCACTTTGTACATTTATTCTGGGTGCTGATCCATACACTTTTATTAAGTTTTGGTTTAACCAAAACCACACATGAACATAAAATGTTTTGTGTTGGTCAGCTTCCCAGTGTGTACATTTAGCTTTCCCACAACTTACTTACATAGGTTTCATAAGGGATATCATACTAAGGTTATTTGGTTACATTTTACTTACTATGAATACCCTGAACCTTTTCTCCATTATTTCATGATCTTTACTTTATACCCATTCTCAAACATTTACAGTAACAACTTAAACAAATAATTATGAAGAAAGGACTAACATACGACAGGTCATCCCAATCTATGCAATTTCTCCTTTTCATTTTACCTCTAAGCTCAGTTTGCTGTCTCTTAGATTTGCCCTTTCTTTTAAGTATGCTGACTTTAAACTCCCTCACCTATTATCAATGTTGCCAGCAACCTCTAGTTCCTGCCTCTTTGCCTGCCTTTCTTACTTTTTTCCTGTGGTTCTTCCCTTTCATTTGCTTCTTGTTTTCCCTTTCTGTATACCTAATTCATCATTCATTTGATGTACTCTGCTGTGAGGATTCCTTTTCCTCCCCCCAACACCTTGTAATTGCTTTTCCCCCCTACTATCATAATTCACATATATAAACTGTTTTCATGTTTATTTGCCTCCCCTTTAATAAAATTAAGGAGAAACTCTTTCTTATCTACCATCATCATTTGCTCACCTATTTCTTTAAGTATTTCATCTAACTGGTACTTGACCCAACCTCAACTTTTACTCTATGAAAATGGGTTCTTAGATTCCTTCTACCTCCTCATCACATCACCAACACATATTTGGGACATATGGGAATATTTTGAGTTGAGTTTACTTGGTGTATAACATACCTATGAAAACATTTCCAGGTAAAGATTCAAAATCTTCTGGCCTTGGTGACATATTTAGGTGTTAGCTGTCTGAGTCCATTGTTCTTTGCTGACATCTCCTGCCAACCTTCTTCCCCCTGCTTCTCTAAATTGGTTTCCTACCTTGTTCATTCCTACCAATAATGCCTTATAAAGTGAACCAATTAATCACTTTTGTTCTTTCTTTTCACTTCTTAACCCAACCCAAATGTTTACTAGTTTAGGGGTTTTATCTATCTGATAAGTTGTTTTATTCCTATCCCTGAGATGCGAGAGTATTCCTGTGTTGTCTAGACAGTCCCTTTCTTCCAGTTGGAATCCTGTTTTTGCCTCTAGACAAATCTTAAATTCTTTACCTTGTATTATCTGTTCCCAGTATTTTGGCTCCTTTCCCTTTCTCCTCCTTTAATTACCCTACTGACCTACTTCTTGCAGTGCTTTACCTTTTCAGGAGCATCATGTATACCCAGGGTTTCACATTACCAAAACTTAGCATTTTCCGTGAATGCAGGGTTAAATGGACATTCAATATATTTCCCCTCCCTTTGATTTTCTAAATTATACCATAGAGCAAATTGTTGCTCCCTCCGTTTATCTTTGGATAATTTCTTTCCATCTGAAATGGCAAAAAATTGCCTGTCAGTGTGGGAGTTTTTAATTGTGTTGCTGTATGATAGGTCTTTAAGACAGGCATTTCCAGCTTCCCCCATTCCTTTGTAATAGGTAGTGTGCCTTTCTTTCAGTGGACCATAAGCATTTTGCTTCCCAAAAGATTTTTTTTATTTCTTTCTTCAGGCCTCTTCATATCCTAGTCTTTGGGCTGCAAGAATATGACTGGCTTACATACAGACTTAGTGGTACCACACACCTTTCTATGGCCTGTATTTTATTGTCTTTCTCCATCTGAATCATTTTTCACCTTTTAATATTTGCTGTCTATTCCCACATTTTCTTTACTGTCTGGTCAATCTCCTATGTAATCAACCCCCCCAAATATCTTATCTTTTCATGCTGCCATAAAAAATGGATAGTCCTGGACCTGCTGATATGTGGGATGGTGATTAGTAACTATGGTCCTGGTTTTTGTTCATTAATTTTATAATTGGGTAATTTACCAAAGTGTGCTATTTTTCTAAATAGCACTTCAATGTCTCAGTTTTGATAAATATATCTTCATATCATCTGCATATATAGCTGTTTTGTATTTATACCCTCCCCATTCATATCCACCTATTTGAGTGTCTGAACCTCTACAAAAAGTATTGCAGATATAATGCAAAGTGAGGGAAGGCATCCCTATCTTACTCCTCTTGAAATAGCTATTCTTTCAAAAAGCTCCCCAACACATTTTTATCTTTGTGTGTGCACCTTCATATATGCCAAAGACTATCTCTCTCCAAATTTCTGGAAACGCATACCTCTTAAGCAATTGTCTGACTAATTCCCAAATCACTCTGTCATGCCTTTTCTGCATCTAGTGTAAGTATCATTAATGTTGCTTGCTTCTCAACTGCATCTTGCTGCATTAAATCCTGTTCTTTTTATATTATCAAATGTTTATCTTCCTTCTGTAAAGCCACACTGATCCCTGTGTATTAGTTTAACTTGGATTTTGCCATTCTTTTAGCCATTATTGTCATATAAAATGAATGTTATAATCATGATTCAAAACTGCTATTGGTCTCTGTGACTTGGGATCTGTGGAGTCATTCCCTTCTTTGAGTATAACAATGATTACTGCGTGTTTCCAAGACTGTGAGGAGTTCTTGCCCTTTAAGATACCATTAAACATTTGAGACTAGATCTTAATGATCTTATCTAACTCTGTCTTCTTGGAGTCAATTGGAGTACCATCTGATCCTGAAGTTTTCCCTCACTTTTGCCCCTTCAATGCCTCCCTAATTTTTTCCTCACTTATTGGCTTCTCCACAACCTATCATCCTCTGGATTTATCCTTCTTGGAGGGCATGCATTTAGGTATAGTTCCACCTCTTCTCTGCTCTACTGCATCATCCTGTGTCTAGAGCTCTTTGTAGAAACTGGCCATGCTTTATCTAATTTTATTTATACCCCATGTCTTCCTTCCTGAGTCTGGGTCTTGTATTATTGCGATCATTCTGTTTGCCTTCTGTTGCCTTAGCCACTGGGCTGGGTAATTACTCAGTTTAGGGATATTTGCATAAAACTTTTGTTTTAAAACACTTTCCTGTTAGTATTAAGTTTACCTATATATTCCTCTACTTGTTTGTTATTTATTTTCCACCCTGCTTCAGCTCCCATGCCACTTTGTTGACTTGTCCTGTGCCTGTCTGACTGAATTCAGCACAGCTGGAGAACCTCATTTCCTGTTTCTCCATATAGCTTTGATCTTTTCATGGACCATCAGCCTAAACCTGTATTTCATCTCATCCCAGTTCTATGCCATATTCTTAAGATCTTTTTTTAGTTAGGCGGTAAATTGTTCTTTCCTTCTTAGGTATGCCAGGATTTTCTAGTAGAATTCTGTTTTTTCTATTCTCAGTCATTTGTAGTTCTGTTATTATTGGAGCACATACCTCTCAACCTCTTAGAGCCAGAAATCTGGACAAAGCCATAAATAAAAGTGGGACAAAGGCCCAAAAATAGGGACAGTTTTTATATATTGCTCTTACAAACTTAGAAAGTTGATAGAGTAATAGGTTTTGCATTAGCGTGAATTTTCTGAAGGGTCTGAAATCTGAAACACAAATCTATGTCATTATTTTCTAACTTCAGTCTTTAATGATTTGCAACCAATTTGCCAGCAAAAACACAATTTTATGAAAAAATGGACCAAAAATATAAGGCAAAAATCTGGACGTTCTGCGAAAGTCTGTACAGTTGAAAGGTATGTTGGGGCATGATCACTTATTGTAATAAGGGTGTGTTACAGCCCACTCTAAAATATACAGGTGGTTCTTGGAAATATATTCTCTGTCTTGCCTTGCCCTGTCTGATATTTACATGAATAAAATGTACATTCCCTCTGCCCCTGGCAATCTCCCTTCAGTGACATCTTAACACCGAATGTAACCTGATGAAGCGCACCTGAGTGTGCGTGAAAGCGCTCGTTTCTTATTAAATTTTACTTTTACTTTTCATGGTGGTTCCTTGCAGTTTATACCTTTCATCAACCGAATGTTTTCATGTATTTCTGAAGAAAGATTCCCTCACTCAGGATTATTTGTCTTCTGGGTCTCCCTGATACATCCTGAGTTCTCCCTATAGTATTCCAGTCTCCTACTATTATTAATACCCCTATGTCTACCTCTGTTATTTGTCCAAACATTTTTTCATTTCCTCTTTACTGTTTTAGGACTATTGTAAGAGCCATGTTTTGCCATTTCCCTTGGAATATCAGATGTCCCAGTGCTCTGTCTCTCTCTATGGTGAATCCTGCTGTCTTGTCATACATGATTAGGACCCCTCTACTTCTTGCGTCTTCTGTTGTTGAATAGTACTGTACTGTGTTTTGGCTTCCTGGAGAAATGCATCATGCTCTTTATTTTTTAAGTGAGTTTCCTGTAGTGCTATTATCTGGGCTCTTGGCATCTGCAAATACTTAAGGATTCTCATTCTTTTCATCTGAAATACTAGTCTATCCACATTCCCATAGATAATTCTCATATGCTTTTATTTATCTGTCTCCTCCTAACTACTAAAGTTGAGCATGTTGTGTTGTTATCCTTATTTTCCCCACTTCTTGGGCTAATCAACTATCTTAGTTCTTCTAAAGCCACTTCCCTCTGTCACTTTGGACTTATAAACAATCCATAACAAATTTGTTTTAACCATGAAACTAACGTTCTCCCTTTTCTACCCTTTGAACACATGTACAGTTGTCTTTATGTTCTCTTGCTACACCTCAAACTATCACTTTCTGTTGAGCTCAGTAGGTTGGTCATTCACAGAAACTCTTAGGCCTCCCCCACACCCCATGTCACAACTCATTTCTCTTCTATTTGAACTAAAGCTTCTACTCCTCTAGGTTACACATCACTGCTCCTCCCACAGCCATCTTGATTGGCCATTTTTGTACATTAAGATGTAAAATTTTATTAACCATGAATTGTAGAGCTTTAACAAACAAACCAAAAAAAAATTCACCGACCTCCTTGATGTTAACATTTCTCTTTAGCAAAATATTTTTTGTTGTGTTTCGCAAATCGGCTCAAAGAGTAGGATATTTTGTTTATTATTGGGTTTCTATTAACAAATTCAATAGTCTAAAATCCAACCTACCTTAAACAGTTCCTTTTCATGATTATTTACATGAAAGCATCATTTAGATATACACTATTTTTTAATCTCCTTGACATGACGTGATGACAGACAGGTGCAGTTATTAAACTATAGCGTATAACAGCAGGTTGTCTCATGAGCACTATAGTACATCTATCATGCCAAACCACTTGTTATACCCTCATCCCTTTTCATGCTCATTCAGTAGTCTATCTTATACCATTGCATTGCTTCCTCTCACAGCACTTGACTCAGTTAAATGAAAGGAGTCATCATAGTTTAAGGGACAATGGCACAGATCAGGTGCTCTAAGACCACTATACAAAGAGTTCTCAGTGTCCCAGTGCCTTCTTCCTCAATCTCCTCCTCCTCTTCTGGTGCTAATTCCACTGGTTCAGGCATGTTTTTAGTATTCTGAATCTATTCAAAGAATTAGTTTGGTCTTCTCCATCATCTTCTATTGGAATACAGGACAGACTTTGTGGGGTTTCTCTCCTTTAGACATTCTCCATGCTGAAGCCTGACTGTACATTACCATCTTCTGTAGTTGATGTCTAGCTCTTGTTTTCTGTCCTTGGCTGTCCTTCTTCACAAGCAAGATAGGGATCCCTATCAGTCTTAGTGCTGGGGGGGGGCATGTATCTTGAATATTGCTGGATATGCGATTTTAAATTTCAAGTGTGCTGATCCTTGCATTGCCTAATGACCATCATAAAGACAATTCATTTGAGTCTGGTTAAAACAAATAATCATTGCCTACTAAAGTTCTTGTGTACCCTACCTTATAAACAGTTTCTGTCTTCCAGAGGATGGAGGGAAATTGTTCTTTCATTTTACATGAACCAAATTTCTACAGAAATGGCCTCAGTTGCTGTCTTCCTTGGCATATCTATTCTGTGAGTTCTTTCTATAGCCATTTCTCCAGGAAAAATGTCAGTCCATTTCATTAAGCATTTTTCTATGAATTCCAAACAGTCCTCACCCTCCACTTGCTCTGGAACAGCTGTAAACTTAATATTCTCCGTTGGGGAATGATCCACTAACTCAATGGCCTTTTGTTGTAATCACTCCTGCATTATATCTAGTTTCACGTTTTTTTCCTTAACACAATGTTCAGAAGTCTGCAGGACTGTCAGAGTGTCCATATGACTGGATACAGCTTCTTCCAACTGCAATATATTTTGATTGTTAGTAGATATGGACTCTGTGAGTACATCACTTATTTTAAATATTTCTGCATGGATCTGGTTGATTTTAGCTTTCAACATCCCCTCCTACTTGGACAATTTGTCTGTTCTAATGATTAAAGGTAAGCACGTTTCCTAGGATTTTCTTCCTCTCTTCAGGTTTTCTGTGGTAATATTTCACTTTTAACTGATTTAAACTACATTGTATTAATAATAGCAGAGCTATAACAATGAGCCATTATGCTCTGATAATTGTCCTTCTGTAAAGTTTTTATGCCTGAGCCCATTTGGGAATCCCTTTCATACATGTTTTATTTATTTATTGACATTTGATTGCCGGAAAAAGTCCAACTGGGTATGAGCCCATTTTCAGTGGAGGCCTGGGGAAAAAAGCTCCAAAGTATTACAAAGCATTTTAAGAATAATACTTTTAAAGTCTTTAAAAATAATACAATAAGCAGATACATTTTAAATCATTTTATCAAATAAATCATAATAGGAAAACATTGGTTAAGAATAGATGCAAGTTATATGACAATGATTTAATAGAGAAATTTTAGCCAGTTTATAGAGAAATTAAAGGTAAGTTAATATAATACAAACAGGAATTGCAATACGAAGTGAGAGAAAAGAAGGCTAATGGTATATTTAGAGACAAAGCAGGAGGAGAGGAATTGATAGAAGTAAGGAAGGGAGTGAAGAAGGGATAGTAAGGAGAAGTAAGGTATAAATAGGTATTTTCCACACTTAGGGATATAATTCATCCTGGGTTCGAACAAGAACAGAGTCAGCTTTTGGCTAGGAAGTGTTTCAGAATGGCTTTGAAGTATGGGAGGGAGGGTGTTAACCTGATGGATAGAGGTAAATTGCTTCAGTTCTTAGTAACGTCGTATGGGTACGGACAACGCCCAATGGATTTGATAGGTTTGTGGACAGACAGGAGTTTTTGCTCATTGGATCACAGTGACTAACTAGGGACATAGTTCTTTAGAATGTCATTTAATGCTGGACAAGCAATGTATTCTGGATAATTTTATAGGAGGTAAGAAACTTTGTATATCTTAGTTGATGGGGTAGTTCTAACCAATTTAGGATTCTTAGTGCTATACACTGGCCAATTCTAAAAGGGATATTTGCTGCAAATTTAGCAATTTTGTTATAGCATTGTTCAAGTTTTGATTTTTGTGATGCTGAAGGTTAGTAATGCTGGGAGCACCATAAAGAAGTATGGGGAGGAGATAAGTAGCGGTAAGTGCAAATGAGTGTGGAGTCATCTAGGTACTGTATTACAGAGGCCTGAATGTGGTATCTTTAATTAGCTTTGTCTTGCAAACAACAGCAAAATGGTGCTCACACTTTCTGCCTTATGCTGTACACAGCTGTAACTCATTATGGTAGTGGTCACACCTTGTGCATTTGCCAGTCTTACAGTCACTCAGATTCTCATGCGTTCATTTAGGTTGGCCATAATTATGCCTCATTTTAAACTTGGCATTATCTTTGCATTTTATCTCGCACACATATTTGCCATGTTTAAATTAGGGGTCTATTACAAATGCTTGAGTCCCAGAAGGACAAAGGCCATTGTCTTGCAGCCAGGGACTCAGGAGTCTTATTGCTGTCATAATCATCTGCTTGCTTTTGAATTCAACTACATATTTGGGCCATGTATGACAGCCATGTGGACAGAGTGGAGCTGCCACACCTCACCCAAACACAGTAGCATAGTAAAGAAAGTGAGGCAGCTGTGGGGAGGGAGCGGGGTGGGTAGAAGTGGAGGTTAGAGTTCCAGGAAATGATTGGGAAGAGGATTTAGGTTTAGGGAGCAGGGAGGAGTATTAGGGTTAAGGAACAGGAGGGGAGGTTTAGGTTTAGGTTGTGATCGGGGACTTTAGAGTTAATGAGCATGAGGGAAGCACTGTGGTTAGGGTTAGGGATTAGTTGGGAGTTTTATGGTTAGCGTTGGGTTCTTGAAGGTTATGTATTTCAGTAGGGCAGGGTGGTGGAAGGTCTAGGTAATAAGTGGGATCCAGCTAGTGGATGTTAGGGAACTTGCCATTTAGAGTGAGGGATAGGTAATTAAGTCACATGGGGCCAGTGGGAGTTATTGCAATTTAAAGCAAGTGGTAGTGAGCATGTTGGGCACTACTAACACAGAAATATATGTAGGAGACCCTTAAATCATTAGTCCACCTTTTAACCAGTTCACTCTCTCTGGCAATTTGTATCACTTTTTCTAAATTTCAAACTACAGATTGTAACTTTTGAGACAATTCTACATCACCCAGCCTAATCAGAATTCTTTCTCTTATTTGTTTGTCCAGTGTGCCATTGAACCCATATTTCTTTTGCCAGTAAATAGAATAATCACACAAAAGTTTCAACATCTTTACCATTTGCCTGCATATATCTATGTAAGCATGCCCTTTCATTTATCACATTTCTTTTTGTTAAAAAATGTTCATGGAGTTCACTAACTACTGCCTCATAGGTTCATAGGTGTTTACTAGACAAAGAACCACAAGGGCCTTTTTAAACTTAGCCATGCATCCCAAATCTCTGACAAGTTCTGGTACCCTTGATAAGTGTAAGCAGGGGCCTAGGAGATGAATCATTTACAGGCTGCCTGTGTCCATTAGAGACATAGGCACCAAACCAGGGCTGAATTTCCTGTTCCTCATCCAGCTGTCCAAGTTATACTTGAATTGGAATAGACAGAAACTCTGCTTCACATGAGTGGGGAACCTGTTCCAGATAAGGGGTAGTCTCTGGGATAAATACCTGTCTTTCCAGCAGGTCATATTTATATGACAGACAAGGTTTAAGTCTTTAGAACAGGTAATTCTGTGCTGTTTGTTTTGTGAATATGCAGGAGGTCCATCAGAGTGGCATCTGTCAATGCCTTGTATATTAGGCATAGATATTCCCTCAAGAGCCTATAGGAGATGGAATACAGGGATAGGGTCTTGAGGCAGTCTACACAGGACATGTTATTTATGCCCTGTATTGTTTTAGTGAGGAACTCTGTGGACATTCCAGTTGTTGGATATGCCTAGTTAGGTACATATCAAAGGGGGCAATGAACTCGATGATAGGTCTGATTTATGTTGAATACAGTGGAACAATGACATCTCATACTGGTTGCAGTATTCCTTATGATTGGGATTCCTTGCCTTGGGTAGCCTGACGTCTGACCAGTATACAAAAGCCTACTACTGTTGCTTTAAGGTGATCTATATGTCACATGTATGCTCCTCGCATATCATAGGGCATAAAAGTGACATCCAGATGTACCATCCTCAGAACTTCTTTACTGGCAGTCTAAACGCATTTCTCGATTGTTGGTCTGAATGCTTACATCTTTGCAGCTAGTCCGAACGCATCTCTCGATCGTTGGTATGAATGCCTACATACTGTTTGCTGGTCTCTGACCTGTTGCAGATAAGTACCCCATTGGAGTTTCATTTTTTTTTTTACTTTTTGTTGCTTCTGGGGGTAAATGTCATCCAGAAAGGGTAAATGCCAGTGCGGGAGACAGATTCCCCATAAAGACCACAGGAAACAGTGTTTATTCAATCTAGAAAAAACACCATACCCATCCAGCAATTTCCGTAAAGAGAAAAGGCAGGAAACACAAAAAAGCAAGTAAATATAACTTGAAACTTCATAAAACACAGACTGAGGACGAAAAAAATAATAAACACAGAATTTTATTAGTTAAACAATCTTAGCGCTTTCACCTTCTATCTGAAGTCTTCATCAGAGATAAAACAAACTCAGAAGTGCAAATTTTATATAATAAATATCCAACAGAAACAACCAATAAAAATAATGTTTCAGTTAGTGACACTGAAGTGTAGCTTCTTAGAATTTAAAGTGCATATTCCCTGTTATCAACACCCAAGCCACCAATAGTTGTGTGTACTAAAAATATGTAATGAAAAAGTTAAAATGTATATTAAAAAATAGTTAAAATTTAAAATGATAAATAATAATAAACTGTCAGACACAAATTGCATAGAATACCCATGTCTCTAAACTATTTAAAGTTTCTGCTGTCTTTTTAAGTATACTGTAGCTGCTAAATGCATATGCCACTGAAGTTCTTTCTCTTTGTGTAAAATCTTTCTGTAACAGTAGATGTCCTTTCCTTCATTGTTGCAGTATTCACTCCCTCCTTCTTGTTCCACTTCCCTCCTGGATGCACTGTTTACCTCTTGGTTTTCCTTGGACTGGCATTCCTGCTGGGGCTATCAGTTTTGAGGATGGTATATCCAGATGTCACCTTTATGCCTTATGCTATGCGAGAACATACGTGTGATGTACAGTGCACCTTAAAGCAACAGTAGGCTTTTGCATACTGGCCGGACATCGGGTTACCTGAGACAAGGAATGCTAATCATAAGGAATAGAGCAACAGTGAAGGAAGGGACTTGTATTGTTATGGTAAGATTTTACACAACTGTACTTTTCTTGGACCTAGATGTCATACCTATGTTTATAAATTGCACAACATAGAATGATTACCTTACTAGTGTAGAAACATGATGGTCAAAGGCTAGATTACTGTCTATGTGTGTCCCTGACTACTGGGTCAGTTCTTAGGGTTTGTTGTCAATATCATAGTTACTAGGGGTGACTGACTTCCCGAAAGATACTGTTATGCATTTTTTGGAATTTAGTTTTTGTCCATGGCTCTGGCAGCAGTTATTTATCTATGTCAATCCTTCCTGAAGAACATTTGTGTCAGTAGGTGATTTAATAGCAGCTCCTAATTTGCAATCATCTGAAAATGTAATAAGCCAGAGGCCACTGACATTGGCCTTGACTTCAAAGAAGTAAATCCCAGGACTGAGCCCTGAAGGACTCCTCTTGTTACTAGCCTCTTTGTAGAGGTGGACTCCCCAGTTTTAACTTCCTGGGTCCTGTCTGTGAGCCAGCTGGCTGTTCACTGGGTATCATAAGGGTTTGTACCTAACCTCTTAGTTTGTCAACAATGGCCAAGTGGGAGATTGTGTCAGATGCCTTGGCTAGGTCAAGGTACACAGTATGAACCATTTTGCCATCATCCACTGCTTTGGTGACCTTCTCAGAGAAGTCCATCAGGTTGAGTAGGCATGGCCTACCATTGATGAAACCAAATTGGGTTGTGTCCAGAGTCTGGAGGTTTCCTTTGTCATTACTGGTCATGTCCATGATAATTCTTTCCATGGCTTTGCATATGAAACTAGTGAGACTTATGGGTCTATAGTTTCCAGGATCTGTAGATGGCTCACCTTAGTGCAGAGGGATGACTGTTGCTCTTCTATTTGGAGGCTACAGTTAAAGAATTCCAGAATGCCTGATAGATCATGCTTTGCGCTGTTTACAAGGCATCCTGGGATACTGTCTGGGTCCATTGATGCAGTGTTCATGGCCTTAGAGAGAGCATTAAGGATCTGTTCACTAGTGATAGTAGGAGGAGTTATATTTGATGGTGTTTTGTGATGAAAAGTTGGTGGGGAGAGAGAGGTAAAGTTGGAGCTGAATTTGTTGGCCAGTAGGTTTGCTATATTTTCTGGCTTAGTATACGTTGCTGCATTTGCAATGAGCTGTGCACACAACTGTGTATTGCCTTTGAGGTTGCAGACATAGCTAAAGAACGCTTTGTGGTTGTCCTTGGCCTGGGAGACCAAATTTACCTCAGATCTAGCTTTGGTAGACTTTATTTGTCCTCTGAATTGTTTGTTTAGTTTGATGAATGTGCTTTTATCCTGCTGGGTGCTGCACCTCCTAATTTTTGCCATGATTTTCTTCTTTCTGTTATATAGCCTATTTATGTGATTCCACCAGGGTGGCTTGTTTTTTTGAGTTATTTCTGTACTTCCTGGTGGGTACAGCTGCCTCTAAGCAGCTATTAACTTGCTTGTATAGGGTTTCTGTGAACAGTTCTGTGTAGGCAGAACCTTCTCAGGCTTTATGGGAGCCTGAAATTTTGCCAGGTTATCACTTAATAGTAGAAAGTTAGCCTTAGAGTAGTTCCTGAATATTCCAGGGTTTGCTGGGGTTCCAGGTTTTATTTTTACTTTAAAGAAGACCATTTTGTGGTCTGACTATTTTGTGGTCTTACACTAGGGGCTTTGCAGCACTCTCCCATATTAGTGAAGACCAGATCCAGTATGGTTGCACTCCTTGTTAGTGTACTGACAATCTGGTCCAGGGAGTTTGTGTTTACAAAATCCAGGAATCTCTGTACCTGTATGTTTGGTGTTGTGTACGATTCTCAGTTAATAGTGGGGTTAATTAAAGTTGCCCATGACTATGGTGTTGAGTTGGATGGTGGGTGTTTCCAGTAAGTTTAAATACATGGTGTGTGTTTCCTGGGTCATAGAGTAGGACCTGTAGCTTGCATGGAAGTGGTATTGGAGTTTGTCTATGGTGATTTGTCATGGTTGATCAGCCTTGAGGCATATTTATTTTTGATGTAAATCAAGACACTTCCACCTTCAGACCCTGCCTGTGTAGTAGCTGGTCTAAATGTGTGGAAGGCATTATAACCTTGCACTGTCAGTGTGCTGTCTGTGACATTAAACCATGTCTCAGTGACTGCACAGATGTCAGCATTCTGTAGGGTGAAAAGAGCTTCTAGAGAGTGGAGTTTTTTGTGTAGACTCCTAGCATTGAACAGTAACACCTTCTGATTTTCTTGGCTTTGATTTGCTATGTCAGAAGTACTTTCAGTTTGGCATTGCCTAAAAAAAGGCACTATGGGGGAAGAAAATATTTTCAGTAATATTCAAAAGCCTAGAGGGGAGAGGTGCAGACCATCCCTGGCAAAGCAGCTTGGTCTGTTTACTGTCTGCATCCACGTTGTCAAATATTGCACCCCCCCCCCCGGAATGACACCCAAAACTAAGACAATTATTGAACTCAATCATGTTTTCTTCATATTGTGGCCTCATCCTTGGAGAAGGTGAAATGCTGCTCTATGCTAGGCTCATATTACCTGGGACACATATTCTGAGAGCGTCATGATGTCTCTCTTCATATAGTCTAGGGAGGTATGTCTCAGGTCATTTACACTCACATGGACTATGACTGAGCCATACTGGTACTTGTGGTCCAATGACCTGAGTGCCTATGTAATGTGGCAGATCCTGGACCCTGATAAGCAACTGACCATGACTTTCTCCTTACTCAGCCTGGTGAGAGGGACATCAGTGTGTCTCATAATGGAGTCTCCAATGACTAGAATGTTGGGTTCTGTGGTGGATTGCCTTATGAACTTATAAGTAAAGGCTCCATGAGATGTGGTTGTATGTATTGATGTGGGTGTTGTTTTGAAAGAATGTTTTAGAGGTTGCTGAGGTTGTTAGTTATGTGTACTTCATCTAGGAGGGCTTTCAGGTTTAGCTAGGTTACATTTAAGTGCTTCAGCTATGTGGGTTTATGTGTCTGCTCTGAATTGTGTGTGATGGGTGCAGCACATGTACTATTGAGAACCTTATTGACATTGTGTGCTTTTATGTGAGAGCTTTGCCTCCATTGACATAGTGTAATACGTCTCTCACATACCATATCAGTTTGTTTGAGAATTAACTAGTTATCAGTAAACATGAGACAATTTTTACATTGCCTCAGGACGCCCATATCCACCAAGTTGGTAATGGAGATCATGGGAAAGTTCATATCCGTGGCAGCAGACCCTTTTTATTGTTATGAACTTTCTCACTATCTCCGTTACCAACTTGGTGGATATGGGTACCCTGAGGCAATGTAAAATGTGCCTCAAGGCTGATCAATGCCTAAAAAGTGAATTTCTAACTGATCTGTGCTATAAAAAGTTTAAATTGCATTTGCCTTCTGCTTTTTACAGTTTTTGCACTTGTTTTATATCAATTTAAGTCGTTTTTGTATTGTATAACTGTTGTAGGCTACACACTAAAGTGCGCTAGCCTGTTTATGGCATTTACAGTGTTTTCTGTGTGTTTTTCTGCTGTTTCCCGCCTTTGCTGAAATAGATTAGTCCAGATTTCAGGTTTTGCTGAATTCCGGACTGTGGTATAATTTCCTGTGTTGCCCATATCCTTACTTGGATAGGAGGAAGCTTCTCTGTTCACCAGTGAGAGTGGGGAGCTTTGAGCAGCTTCTCTGTCCCTGGAGGAGTGGTCTCAGCCGTGAAACTAGTAGCTTATTGGCCGTTTTGGGTGAATTCCTATCTCTCTCAGTTTCCCTGCTTTAAAACCCGCATTTGCGCAGTTTTGCACGATTTTGTGCATAGAGCAGCATCGGACAGCACCGCTTAAATGGGTTTAAACCATTCCCGGCTCCACAAAGTCTGCTCTTCACTTTTTCCCTTAGAACTGTTCTAAATCTCAAAGTAAGCACTCTATTTTCATTCTAAAGCCCTGCAGTTGCTCGTATAAGTAATCTTATAAGTAAGCACTAATAAACTAAAGCACTACACCCTCTTATACTCCCTTTAAGTACTTGGCTCCTTATTGGTCCTTTTTGATCAGTCAAAAAGTAGTTCCTTATACTATTCTGGCATGTCCAAAAGTCTGTTTCGGGTTTACTCTCCAGTCCAGCTGGTGAATCTGGGAATCTTGAGGCAATGTTACAACTGCCTTATGTACACAGACCACCCTCTCCTCCTCCCAACAAGCTCAAATATATGTGAGAGATGCAACTATATAGCCAAACTGGAGGCTGATCTCTCTCAACCCAGTACTGGCGCAGTCAGTCAGGAGAAGTAGGTAACCACACACACCACAAATCCAGTCTCACATAGACCTATCGCAACAGCAAACGAAACACATAAACACAAAAACATACTCGGAGGCTCTAAATAAAAATCTGCCCAAACAGCAGAGACCTCCAAAGCAGACATCCAAGCAACTGCTACCCCACAACAATATACACTTATCACATAGTTCACAAACTCAGTGTGCCACACAGTCACAGCCCTTAAGGCTAAACAACACACCTAATACACTTGTAATAGGTGACTCTATTGTCAGACACACTGACGTCCCACTCACCAGGCTGAACAAGGAGAAGGTCACTGTAAGCTGCCTGTCGGGTGCCAGGATCCGCCACATAACACAAGCACTCAGGTCACTCCAAAGCAAGTACAAATGTGACTCCGTCATTGTCCATGCTGGTGTGAATGACCTGAGACGTACCTCTCTGGACTACATGAAAAGAGACATAGAGGAGCTCTATGATCATGTAGCCCAGGCTGGTATGACCCTGACCTTGAGTAGCATCTTACCCTCACCAGGAATGATGCCACAGTGTAAAGACAAAATGATCAATTATAACAATTGGCTAAAGTATTGGTGTCATTCAAAGGGGATACAGTGTCTGTCAGCCTGGGATGACATGCTCGACAAGCCACATTGCTTTGCTAGGGACAGCTTGCACCTGTCACCCCTGGGCTTTTGAATATTGGCTAAGGCTCTTGCCACCCCCATAGTGCCTTTTTAGGCAAGGCTCAAAAGACAAACCCACCTCCATAGACAACACAAGGAAAAAGAAACTAAGGGTAATGCTGCTCAACGCCAGAAGTCTAAACCTCAAGATGCACACACCCGAGGCTCTCCTCAGTATGGAAAATATTGATATCTGTGCAGTAACAGAAACCTGGTTCAAGGCTCTCGAGAGCACCCCAGCACTACCAGGTTATACCTCATACCATGCTTTTTGGCCCCAAAACTCAGACCGAACCACAAAAGGAGAGGGAGTATCCATATTCATCAAAGATACCCACACCTCCAGGTTAGTGGCACTGCACAAAGCATCAGAGACCATCCATGTGCAACTAACAGTGGGCAAAACTGCCTTTCAGTTTGTAGCCTGCTACAGACCACCCTCCCAAACTCAGGAACCCCACTCAGCTTTCCTGAGAACACTGGAGAATATGAAGGTCTCTCCAAACACCATCATATTGGGTGACTTCAACTACTCAAACATAAACAGGGATCACTACTCAAGCCCCAACACCCTCGCCCAATGGTTCCTAGAATTTATAAACTCAAATGCTATGGAACAACTGGTCACCACTCCCACAAGAGGGAAAAACATATTGGACCTGATCATCACCAACATGGGGACTCTATGTTCCATACCAGAGGTATGCTCCTCATTGGTGAGATCTGACCATAAATTAATCTCACTGGACATCCATATCCCATCCCCACCCCCAGCCAAGGAAACCACGGTGAAGAACTTCTCAAAAGCAAACTTCACACTTCTCAAAACCGAGGTGGAATCCTTCAAAGCCCCTGGGCCAGTGGAAAATATGGCCCAAACCGCAGAATCCTTTACAAATGCATTCTATGGACACCTACAGGAATGCATGGATCATGCTATCCCAAATAAAACCAAGACTCACTCCTCCAAAGGCAGGAGACCTGTCTGGTGGACCCCAGCTATAAATAAGCTATACAACAGAAGGAGGAAGCTACTACATGATAGAGCAAAATCCCAAAAAGGGAAGGCATCTCTGATCAGTACTAGCAAGAAACATGATCCCTCATAAAATTATCTAAGGCCAGCTTCGAAAGAAAAATTACACAAGACGCTAAAGATAATCACAAGGCCTTCTTTAGTTATGTCAGGAACCTAGGTGGTAACTCCCAGATATGCTCTGAGTTAGTGCAAAATGACAAAAAATACACTGAACCCACAGACATTGCCAACATCCTGGAAGACAGGTTCATTGCAAACTTCTCCCCTCCCCCCCCCCCCCAAAAGAGCAAATGTCTATCCCAACAGAGTGTAGCCTCCCTGACATCATAGATGCACAGGTGAGAGCTGCCCTCTCCAAAGCAAAAAACACAGCATCAATGGGACCGGACGGTGTCCCTGGTTGCATCTTACATGAGCTCCAAGAAGAACTGAACCCTCACATAAAGTCACTGTTCAATCTCAGCCTTACTACAGGATATGTACCCAAGGAATGGCATACAGCAACACTGGTCCCACTCCACAAAGGTGGTGCCACAACGGACCCCGGAAACTATTGCCCTATAAGCCTGACTAGCCTGGTCTGCAAAGCTATAGAGCGTATCATCATGGAACTCATAAACAAAGACATTGGGAACCTCCAATCACTGGATCCTACCCAATTCGGCTTTGTTAAGGGCAGATCTTGCTTCTTGAACCTGGTCGACTTCTTTGAAACAGTCACCAAGGCCACAGATGAAGGGAAGGTAGTCCACACAGCCTACCTGGACCTCGCAAAAGCCTTCGACACAATACCCCACTCGGGCATCATAAATAAGCTCACCAGCTTAAATATTAACCCCTATGTCACAAGATGGGTTGCAAACTGGCTCAGGGATAGAACCCACATGGTCAGAATTGCAGGTGCCATGTCAGAATCTAAACCTGTTACAAGTGACATCCCACAAGGCTCAGTCCTGGGACCTCTCTTGTTCGGTATATATTTTTCTGAGGTACAGGCTAACACGGGAGGACTATGGCTGACCAAGTTTGCAGATGACTGCAAACTGGGTGCCATAATCGACTCGCCGACTGACACAAGCATCCTCCAAAATGGTCTCACAGAGACGGATAACTGGTGCCAGAGCCATGGCCTAAAGCTAAATGCCAAAAAGTGCATAGTCATCCCCTTTGGGAAAAACAAAGTGCCCACAAATTACCATATAGGTGGTAATCCATTAAGTACGGAAGAAGTAATTAGGTATTTGGGGACCCAAGTAGATAGCAATCTCTCCTTTGACAATCACGTTGCCAAAGTGGTTAGAAAGAGCCCACCTTATCACGAAAGGGTTCACATCTAGATCAAGAGAGGTCATTGTGTCCCTCTACTCATTACTCATCAGGCCCATAATTGAATACAATGCCCCATTTGGGATGTACCTTACACGACACCTGCAGCAACTGGAAAGACTCCAAAAGTACCTTACCAAGAGGATCAAGGGACTCAAACAGATGCCCTACGCAGTTAGGCTAAAAAAACTCCCGCTCTACTGAGTTGCTTACCGCCTACTCAGAGGCAATCTGTGCCTGACGTATAAAGCCATGTCCAAACCAGAATTAATGGACATGCTCCACCTCAGGAAATCCAAATCCCTTAGAGCTACACGCTCCAGGGACTTAAACCTCAGCACAGAAATAAATAGGACTTGTTGGAGGGACAGATTCATATCCCAGAGGCTCTCCTCACTCTGGAACAAAATCCCAATCCATGTTAGGCAGAGCCCCTCAATGACCCTCTTCAAGAGAAATCTTGACGAGTGGATGGGAGATCGTAGGTTTACCCCTGGGATCTCTTCTGTGTCCCTACTAAACAGAGGCACAGTAAACTAACCTTAAAAGGGCTATCTTCTGTGACCTACTATACAGAGGCACAGTCAACTAATCTAAAAGGGTGGTGAAAGCCAAACTCACTCTGGCTAGGCTTATAAATGCCCTAGGGCAGATAGCCTAGTATCAACCTATGAACCTATGATTAGACAGTTGGATTGAGAATATAAAGTAATGTCAGGAGTGTCTGGTTTGCAACTCTGGAGGCAGTGCTCACCACTGCAAACTGGTTGTCCTGTGTGCAACTAGGTATTGGTGAAATTTCAACAGTGCTTTTATAGGAAAAATGTCAGCTCAGGGTATCTGTGGCTTTAAAGGGCACTGCCAAATATTTGAGTGGAAACTAATAAGCAGAGCCTGATGATTTATGGATAAATTATTTAGGCAGATATTTTAAGTTAGAAGTAAATCAAGTACTACTTATTGAAAAGAAAGAATTAGCTTGTCAAGAATTTTGAAAAGAGGGTAGTCACTTGAATGGCTACTGCCTGACTATAATTAGTGCTGGTCTCACCACAGCTTCACTGTGCTGGAAAACAATGCTCCTTGCGTCTTCTCTCACCTGAAACAAAACAGTAGCACCAGTCTCAAGAAGAGAAACAGGCCATAGTCTATTTGGTGATCCATAGTCTTTTCCCATATGATGCAACAGTCTGTGGGCTTGTTTTAGCCTTTTCCTGGTAGATGCCATAAAGTGCAACTGGACCAATCACTGAGGTCAAGCACAGACCCTCAGTTCTCATCCAGAGTCAGGAATCTATGCACTCTGCTTCTTCTCTCATCAGCAGCAAAATATAAGCAGAAATTCCAAACTGGCACCTAAGAAACAGTTATTAGGCTTTCCGATGCTTAGCAGTTCCCAAGAAATAATGTTCCTATGATCCTTCTCTCACCAAAAGCAAAGCAGAAGCACTTATCCCAAGATGACTACTGTAAGCCAGTAATTAGGGGTCTTGGAGTAGATGTTGCAGATTTTAAAGGTAAGATGGAAAAATGGTTTAATATTTAAGAGATGCAATGTGCACTAAGCAGTTAGCTATCAAAGATTGGGCAACTTCAGCTTTAGCTGTCTAAGTGGAGGACCATTAATTTTAAAAGAGCAAAATAGATTGGAAGGGGGGGCACTTTGTATTCTAGTTCAATGGATCACAGTGGGATGGCCAATAAATTTAAACAAACCAAAAGTCCGTGGTGAAGTACGGCTGACCAGATAAACAAAGAACTCTCTTAATGTACAAAAAGTTTAATCCACAGTATTGTAGTAAGCACAATACAGATAAGGATACAGTCGATAAGCGCTTTCACCCAGAGTGAGCTTCTGGGTGAAAGCGCTTATCGACTGTATCCTTATCTGTATTGTGCTTACTACAATACTGTGGATTAAACTTTTTGTACATTAAGAGAGTTCTTTGTTTATCTGGTCAGCCGTACTTCACCACAGACTTTTGGTTTGATTTATTATACATTTTTACCGTGTATCGTGGGGTACTTTTCCGTATAAGGCAACTGTTGTTATTTTTTAAATAAATTTAAACAGTTGAAGGGAGGGATTTCACAAAATGATAATTTTGCGCTTACTCAAAATAACTAATGAAAGAGGAGAGGGAATGAGATATGTGGTAAAATTAGCATATGGGACAGGTAATTATAAAGACAGTTGAGTTTAAAAACACATCAGCACCAAGGTAGTAGGGTGTTGAAAAACTTAATTTCTGTGAGAATCACAAGAGAGCTGTGATCTCTTTCCTAGTTTAAATGTGCAATTAAAAACAGAATACAAGTAAATCACAGTGTAAAGAAATTGAATCACAATATACAAAATAGAAGAAGGCAGTAAAGCAATACAAAATACAAGGAAGCAAAAACTAACTTTTCCCTCACAGCAAGTTGTGGCAGAGTCTGGGTGGCCTTTTGATTGAAAAAGAAATGTATATAACCTACACTTCATGCCCTATAGACCTGTATTTCATTTGTTTCTTTATCTAATGCATTTGACATATGAAATTGTGTGAAAATATGATTCCAAGAAGGCCAGCCAAAGGGTTTTGAGAAGTCAAACAGTTCAGGTGAGTTAAAATTGTCATCGTTGAAGAAAAGCATTTTTTCAGAGTTTAACAGTATAAATTCAGTAAAATAATGATTTTTTTAGTGTAGAATGTCTTTTTATCAGTAATATATTCAACTCTGTGCCTGCAGATTCAGATGAAGTGGTGTGGGCACAGTTTTATTAGCAGAAAGCCATTTTGTTTTACTTTGCATTCATTGAGAAGATCTGGGTTCTGATACCATGTCAGATGGCGCAACTACAGTTACCAAGTTATCTTCATTAGCAGACTTATAGATGTCAGGGTACACCATTAGATTACACTGACAGGTAATTTTATTTGTAGCAACATGGCAGCCCAACATGAATAATATTAACACTTACCTACATTGTTCATAATTTTTTCTGTACTTCACCAGCAGAAGTTGTCATATATTCATAGAAATCTAAATTACATTGAGGTAAGTTTAATAAATGTGGCCCTGCTTATTATCAGTGTATGAATACCAAAATACTTTGTTACTATAGTAAGCACTTTCATCTCAACGCAAATCAAAAACATATTTCATCATACTATAGTTACACATACATTTTATTTTATTCATTTATTTATTCATTTATTCAACACACAAGCAAAAACTGAGGGTAATGCTACTCAATGCTAGAAGTCTAAATCTCAAAATACACTCACTCGAGGCACTCCTTAAAATGGAGAACATCTATATCTCTGCAGTGACTGAGACCTGTTTCAAGGCTCCAGAGAGCACATCTGCACTACCAGGCTATAACTCATACCACACTTTTCGGCCATGTAACCTGGACCGGAACACCAAAGACGGAGGTGTGTCCATATTCATTAAGGATATCCACACCTCCAGGCTAGTTGCTCAGCATAATACATCCAAGGTTATCCAAGTGCAACTAACTCTGGGCAAAAATGCAGTCCAAATTGTAGCTTGCTACAAATCCCCCACCATGCCCAGAATTCCCACTCCTCTTTTCTTGATGTACTGGAAAATATTAGGGTTCAACCAAACACCCTAATAATGGGCGATTTCAACTACCCGACCATTAACGCTTTCTGGAATTCATAAACTCCAATGCCCTGGATCAACTTATCCACACCCCCACCAAAGGCAACAATATTCTAGATCTAGTCATTACCAACATGAGTGACTGGTGTTCCACACCTGAAGTCAACTCCTCGTTGGTCCAATCCGACCATAAGCTAACCACCCTTTATATCCACATCCCACCCCCACCCCACATTAAGGAAACCATGGTAAAAAAATTCTCCAAAGCCAACTTCATGCTTCTTAAGACAGAAGTGGTGAACTTCATGACACCCATGCAAATGGCAATACAGTTACGACTGCTGAATCCTACACAAATGCACTCTATAAGCACTTACATGAGTGCATGGATCATGCTATCCCAAACAGAACCAAGACACTATCCTCCAAAAAAAGGAAGCCAATCTGGTGGTCCCCTGCCATAAACAAACTGTACAACAGAAAGAAGAAATTGTTGTAAAAGAAAGTAAAATCCCATGAGTGGAGGAGCTCCCTGGTCAGCCTCAGTAAGAAGCTGAGATCCCTTATAAGATCCTCCAAAGCTAGCTACAAAAACAAAATCACCACTTATTCTAAGGACAACCACAAAGCATTCTATAGCTATGTCAAGAATCTCAATGGCAACACCCAGATCTGCTCTGAGTTACAGCACAACGGCATGAAAATTACAGAACCAACTGATATTGCCAACATCCTGGCAGATAGGTTCAGTGCTAACTTTACCCCCCCCCACCCCCACCCCCTAAAAGGCCCATATCTATACAGGAAGAATGCAGAGTCCCTGTAGTCACAACTACACAGGTAAAAGCTGCACTCTCTAAAGCCAAAAACACAGCATCCATGGGACCAGACAACATCCCAGGCTGCATTTTACACAAACTGCAGAACGAACTGGCTCCCCACCTAAGCACCATGTTCAATCATAGCCTCACATCAGGCTTTGTGCCCACTGAATGGCGTACATCAACAGTTATCCCACTTCACAAAAGGGGAGCCACCACTGATCCCGGGAACTATTGCCCTATTAGCCTGATGGGCCTGGTCTGCAAGGCCATGGAACGTGTCATCATGGAACTCATAAACAAAGACATTGGTAACCTCCAAACTCTGGATCCCACCCAGTTCGGGTTTGTGAAAGGCAGATCATGCCTACAGAGCCTGATCGACTTCTTTGAGGCAGTCACCGAAGCAGTAGATGAGAGTAAGGTGGTTCACACAGCCTATTTTGACCTCACCAAGGCTTTCAACACCATCCCCCATTCTGGAATTATAGCTAAACTAGGTATAAATGCTTATGTCACAAGATGGGTTGCCAACTGGCTCACTGACAGAACCCACACTGTAAAAGTTGCACACTCCAAATCAGACCTCAAACCCGTGACAAGTGGAGTACCACAGGGTTCAGTCCTGGGACCTCTCCTGTTTGGTATCTACTTCTCAGAAGTACAGGCTAACACAGAAGGCCTCTGGCTAACGAAGTTTGTAGATGACTGCAAACTAGGAGCCATAGTTGAGTCCCCAAATGATGTGGAAATCCTACAGAAGGGCCTTGCTGAGACAGATGCCTGGTGTCAGAGCCATGGCCTCAAGCTCAATGCCAAAAATGCATTGTCATCCCCTTTGGTAAAAACTCTGTACCCATGAACTACTACATGGACAGAAGTCTACTTAACACCGAATGTGTGATAAGAGACCTTGGGCCCCAGGTGGACAGTAGTCTGTCCTTTGATAGTCACATCGCCACAGTAGTCAAGAAGTTCTTCTACGTGGCACACCTCATCATAAAAGGGTTCTCATCCAGTATAAAAGAGTAAATGTTCCCCTCTACTCGACACTCATTAGACACATTATAGAGCGCTTCACTCCTTTTGGAATGTACCTCACAAGACATCTGTAGCAGCTGAAAGGCCACAGAAGTACCTCACAAAGAGGATTACTGGCATCAAACAGATGCCCTACACTGTCCGTCTCAAAAAACTCCAGCTTTACTCCGTAGCATATCGCCTATTCCGAGGTGATCTCTGCCTAACATATAAAGCAATTCAAACCCAGACCTGTTGGACATGCTACACCTAAAGAAATCCCAATACCTCCAAGCTACACACTCTAGGGACCTAAACCTTGTCATTACAATAAACAGGACATGCTGGAGGGATAGATTCCTGTCCCAGAGACTTCCTATACTCTGGAACAGGCTACCCGTCTATGTCAAGCAAAGTTCTTAGATTATAGATAGATAGATTAGGTTCATAGATTAGTACTAGGCTAACTTCCCCTGTGGGACATTTTTTAAGCCTAGCCAATTACCCCATGTGAGAATCGAACCCTGCACCTTATGTCTGTAAAGTGAACACCTTAACCATTATGCCAACCCCCTCCCCCTCTATTCATTAGCACTCTTCAAAAAAAATCTTGATGAGTGGATGGAAAATAGGAAATACACCCCGGGGATCACTTCTGTGTCTCTGCTCGACAGTGGCACAGGAAAATAACTTTCTTTGGTGCCGTAAGTAAGGGAACTTTGTTGGCTAGGCTTACGTAGGCCCTCGGGCTGATAGCCTAGTACCTAACTATGAACCTATTTAACATAGAATAGGTCGACTAGGCAAGAACCCATTTTCAGCAGAGACCTGGAGATAAAAGCTCTAGAGATCAAATGTTTAGGAATACAAATTAGTCAATCATATCAGTAGAAGTTAAAAAAATATTTTGAGATGCAAATTAGACACATCCTAATCAATAGTAGTTAAATACCTCATAGAAAGTATATTGAGTTACAATGATTGACTGATTGCAAAGCAAGCTGGTTTTTGTAAAAGACAAATAAGAATACAAAACAATTATATAACCTGTCTTGGGAATTTTGAACAAGTACAAAGGTGGGGGAGTAGAAGTAGACCACTGATCTGTAAAATGTGACTAGAGGGAGTAACGTAGAGAAATAGACAGGAGAGTAGAGTAAAGATAGGGAGGTAAGGAGTGAGAAGAGGAGAGGGCAGAGGAAGGAGGGGGAAGATAGGAGATAGGGTGGCAAGGTGAGATGTTAAGGTGAGTTTGTGAATAGAAGTTCGAAGGTAGAATTGTTACAGATTTCAAGGGGGATAGGAGGTTGAATAATGGTACGTTTCATATGGTGGATGTGGAATGCTTGAAGAGAAAGTTGGTGAGCTGATAGACAAGGGAAAGTATTTAACCAGGTCTGGTACATGAGCAAAGACAGTTGTTAGTAAGGAAGACCCTTAGTTGGGTTTTGAAGTGGGTTTAGTTGGCAGTAATTATGATGGGCTGAGGTATAGTATTCCATATTTTGGAGATGTAAAACTGCGGTGGTGGTGCTGCGGTAGCGTTGTCACCTCACAGTAAGATGTTGTCCTGTTCGATTCTCAACTAGAGCATTTTCTGTGTGGAGACATGTGTGAATGGGCGTACCTTCATTGAAGGTTGTGCGTCAGGGCCGGCAACTTGGCACGTAAAAATCTACTGCCAATCATTAGCGGACTGGAGTTCTGCTGTGGCGACCTCTAACTGGGAAAAGCCGAAAGACACAACAACAACAAGTTAGAGTAGACAAAGTCCCTAGCTTTACTGTTGGCTTTGGAGACCTATAATAAAGATTTGTGCGAGGAGAAAACTGGGTGAGTGTTAGTGTAAGTTTGAAGCATAAGTTGAAGAGTAGGGATTTTGTTAGGTTGGTGTACCAGAATATGGGTGATAGACAGTTTAGTATAAGTTAAGTAATGAAGTAGTTCAACCACTTTAGTTGATGTAAGGCAGATCAGTGGTGAGATCTACGTGGGCAGTTAGTAGCAAATTTATCTATTTTATTATAGCAGGATTCAAGTTTATCTAGGTCAGTTTTGTTTAAGTTAGTGAAGATAGGAGCATCATATAGTAGGGTGGAATGACGTTGAATTCTGGTTATTGTTTGTCTAGAGCAGTAAGTTAGGAAAGGCTTGATTCTGTACAATTAGTCTAGTTTGATATGTGCTTCTTGATGGAGTGAGATAGGGGTAAGTCAAATTTAAAATTATTGTAGATTAAAACACCTAATAGTTTAGTTTGGGATACGGCTGATATTATAGTGTTATTTGAGGAGTGTATATGGAATGGGGGTGGGGGGGTCACATGATTTTCTGGGGTGAAAGAGCATCAGTTTAGATTTGTATGGGTTCAGAATCAGCTGTGATTCAGATAGCCATGATTTGACAGCCTTGAAGGATTGTTGTGTTATGGTGATAAGTTGTTTTAGGGATGGTGCAGTGCAGATAAAAGTAGAGTCATCTGCGTATTGAACTATGGAGGCTAGAGGAGTAGATGTGTGGAGTCAGTTGATAAAAATAGTAAAAAGTAGGGGACCTAGGATAGAATCTTGGGGTACTCCACGTTGACAGGTAATAGGGTAGATAGTTCTTGTTGCAATTTGACAGCTTGCTGTGGGCCAGATAGGTAGCTGTGGAAACAAATTGTTTATTAACATTATTTTAAAAAGTACAATAACATGTGATAAGATTAATTCTGAACTTAATTTAAAATTTATAAAAATAATTATTTGTTATAATTTTGTTTTCAATGGGGCAACACCTTGTTCTGTAAAACACACCTGAAATGAACAAAACTATTGATGCCTGGAGAGATACAAGCATCAGACAAAATTTTCTACTTGTATTCCTTGAGCCCTCATAAACTATCTCATTTTCCACCTCTCACCATACCACTCATGATTTAGCACAAAACAAGATATTTTTTCTAGTTATCACATATAACAGCAGTTATATAATACACTGCTAGTGTTCTTAGCACGTATAGCATGTTTATGCTATACATGTTATACTTTCTTAGGATGTATGGCATATTCATGCTCATATGAGCATTAATGACTTTATTAATTTCAGATGTTTTAAAGTTTACTTTCAATGTAGTTGCTTGCTATAGGACCTCACTACCCATAAAATGTTACTAGACTGAACATTAAGATCAAGCACTATTTGAATTAATTTAAAGATATATTGCATTTTTAAGCTGGAACACCAGAGGCTTTAAATCATTCACAGTAGTTTTAAATGAGAGTAGTGTATATCAGAACACAGCAAAGTACCATTTGTTTTCAGTTATTAGCATATTTTGTATTATGCATGTGTTTTGTGAGAGGTGAATGAGAAAATAACATATTAAGTGACCAGCATCAAAAACAGAATCACCATGGTACTTCCCCAGCCACCTTTTCTATGAGATGAATTAAAGGTAAGCTTTTGCACTCATCTTCTTCTGTGACAAAACTAAGATGCTGCCTAGTTATTAGTAGGATACTTGATCTCACAAAATATTACCTGTTAGTAATCTCTGTGACCATGTTTCCCCTAAGTTACCTGTTCTCAAATTTATTTACCATTACTATAGTTTACAGTGAGATGTTTAGTTTGTGTGGCTGACCTTTTCACTCCTTCAAAGTGATTCTGTTTTTCCCACAGCTGTGCAGTCATTTAGAAAATATATGTTTAAATAATTTCTATGGGGTTAGAGTACCTCATAACATGTGGGCTGAAGGCTTGTCCCACTACAAAAGAAAAAAAAAGGTTTTTCGTCATGTTTTGATTTGGTAACATTATTCTCAATCCCCAGGATTCACGAAGCCTCCGTGTAAGAGTTATAACTCTTACACGGAGGCTGCAGTTAAACGGAGTGATGTCAGCATGCTTTGCATATTCATGAGAGCATGCTGAATCACACCTAAGTCTAACACGGCCCGTGTAAGACAGTAGGGGGCATGTCCGTAGGCTGAGCCCTGCAAGCGGACACGCCCCCAGAAGTGTAAAAGTGCCCAAAGTAAACACCCACAACAGAGTCCACGGAAATGTGAATAAACACAACACAACACATGCCCCCACAGACTATGAACATAAAATATATATAAATGAACATGTTATATATTTTTTTTAAATTGTAAAGATGTTTAACCGTGAATGCGCTCGTTTGTGCGGGCGTGCCCGTAGCGCAGCTACAGTTAGCAGTCAGTGGAAAAGCATATAAGAAGTAAATATGCAAAATAAGCCAGAAAGCAAAAGCGTAGCAGTAGAGATGTTGCCTGAAGAGCAGGCATTCATGGTTCGAGCCCCCACAACACCAATTTTTTTTTTTTTCATAATAAGCAGGAAACAAGTCCCTGACAAATATGTACACTTAAAACCACAATTTATGTGAAATGTAATGAAATAGCCCATTTATATTGAAGACATGTGAGGTAACAAAAGAATAAAAAATGCCAGATGTGCTCATAGCTGAGCTACAGTTTAACAGAGTGAGTGCATGTGCCCGTAGATGAGCAGTGGTTTAACTGGCGCAAAATGAGTGCCCGTAGCTGAGCAGTGGTCTAACACGCTAAATCTATGTGCCTCTAACTGAGCTGAGCGTAATATGCATGCCGATAGCCAAATGAGGCTTAAACCAGCGTATCCCGTTTGTGCGGAGCTGCGCACCGCGCAAACAAGTGAACTGACGGGCAACGTTGAGCAAGCCGTATCAAAACTGCCTTTACACAGACACACCCCTCAGCATGTCTAGACAGTCATGAAAAATAAAAATCAGTGGCCAGGTTCGAACCCAGGATACTATACACCATAGTCAAGGTACAGAACCACTAAGCCATGACAGCAGTACCTTAAAATGCAATAATAGCTAATATATAGGAATGAATACAAACTAGAGCATGACAATGCAGGTTTACTGAAGTTGATACAATTCCAAAATGGCCAATCACAGATATGTGCGGGAAAAACGGACTATATAAGCCCCATAGGCGGGAATACACAGCATAAACGATTGTAGAACTGACCTGCAGGCAGAATGACACGAGTAGGAGAGGGTAGTTGCTTTCGAGCACAGAGGTGGGGTGTTGAGGAGTCCAGGTACATGGTCTGGCTCCTAGTCCATAATCATGAGGCCCAACTCATGCAGGGCCAGGTCCTCTGGGGAGCATACAGGGCTGAGGCGTGGGACCGGTTGGCTCATGATCTCACCAGTGCCACAGGGATTCCAAGGACTGGTGAGCAGGTCCGTCACCACCATGCGGACCTGAAGAGACACAAGCAGGACCAACTGAACCTTTGGATCCAGGAGGCCCGGCAAACACCCAACGCCCCACTATTGAGTAAGTAACATTTAATTATGTATGTAAGAAATTAAACTAGCTGATATTATGGAGATGTGTATTCCAATATTACTTCATTTATATTACAGCTGCAGGTGTCCGTTCTGCGAACCGCAGAGCCTATGGCGATAGGCTGGTGCGGTTGCGCCACCAGGCAGGTCAGTAATCCACTAACAGTAACTGTAAAGAAATATAAAAGTATGACAGTCAGCAAAAGAGTGCAGTGTAGTCAGTAAGGAATAAAATCTGCAAGTAACAGTGTGAAAGTGTATGCAAGTATTGCTTGATTACAAAGGTGTGTTTCAGCCTGTAAGTTTAACCTAAAAATGAAACTGTCCGACATATATTCTGAAATAAAAATGCCCTGCCTGTAAGAAAATAGTACACAACCTGCAGCAGGCTGAAAAGTATAGCTGCAGAAGAGAATGAAATCACATGTGTGAAATATATCCCTGTGGAAATACTGAAACATGACAGAAGTGAGACTGCTGGAAAGGATTGTAATAACTACTGGTAAAACATGTCAATAAAGCCTAGAAGTACCATCCTGAATAGTAAAATGAAAGCAAGTGAGAGAGTGTGAGAAAGTGTCATGAATCCAGCAATACAGTAGTAATAACCCCTGAATAAAGTATACTGCAGTCAAGACAGAATGAAATGCATGTGAGATTCAAAACCAAACAGCAAAATCTGTTCAAAGTGTTGCTGCATCTGGAATGTGTATCCCAAAATCTGGATATGTCTCTCCCAGTCTGCAATATGCAGATAGGATGTTTGTCAGATATACCAAACATCCACACTTGTCTACAGCTATATAAAGCAAATGTAGCAGGATGATGTAGCTGAACAAAGCTAGATATGAATGTGTATGAAGAACCATAAAATGTATATCGATGTTGCAGTAACAGTCCTATCACCAAGTTGAAATAGTTATCATATAGGAAACTGTAGTTAGAACAGTAGTGTGTATATAACTGTAGCTATTAGAAATGTACAGCATATGTATTGTCATTCGAAGGTGTTAATATTACTTTCTTCACCCCACCCTATAACCACATATAACCCACTCCACGTGCAAATGGTATGTGCAATCACAATTAACACCCCTGGACGTTTGTCCTGTTGGGTCATATATATTTGCATGTCCGTTGATGCATCTGCCCTGTTCATACATCCAGATCTGATGGCCTGTTGCCATCAATTAACCCTGCATGTTGCTGGACTGTGTATTTCTGTTCAAATTATGCATGTGTTATGCACACTGTTCAATGGTGTGAATATCTGGGTGTCTGGTTAATGGGAATACTAATGCATGCTGTTACAACTAATTGTGAATGGTATTATATGTCACTAACTCAAACTGTCATGACATAATGCAAAACATAGGACGACAGGGAAGGCGGGTTCCAGCGGACCCACCTCTCCCACCTCAGCTGGCGAGTGCACCTGGCACTAGTGCCGAGTCCGGACCCTCCTCCGGTGGCCCTGTGCCACCTGCGGGTGGAAGCGCTGCAGGGGATGGGGCTCGCCCCCCCTCTGCAAGTGTGGCTGGAGGAGAACCACCACTCACCCTCCATAGCGTCCGGACTGTGGTGCGTAGGGAGATTCGGGATTCTGTTCTCGAGCCCCTACACCAGCTCGAGGTATGGGTGGCACAACTAACGGGCATGCCTGTTGCCCCACCTACACAGCCCCCAGCACAGCCCCGTCCTGGGCAGTGAAGAAACAGTGGCAACTGCCTATGGGTGGGGATATCAGTTCCACTGTTGCCATCTGTGGGCTCATGGGCTCTGGATATCCAAACCTCCGTCCCCGTCAATTGCGTAACCCTCCCACACGTGTCATACACCGCCCCTGTATGCGTCTTGTTTGTCTTGTCTGTTTACCTACCCAACCTACCTCCCCAGCTGTACCGACTTCCTTCCATACCTCTCAACCTGGAAACATCAAAAATCTGGACAAGGCCCATGAAAAATAGGTACAAATCTGTACGCTGATTAACATCTGATTTGCATATATAATTATGTAACCCCACCCACTCCAATAGAATTGTGGGACACCAACTTTCAAAACGCAAACTGATGAACAGACAACCAAAATATGGTACCAGAGTCCCCCTGCAGCCATAATATGGCTGCAGGACTCTATACCACTATATCAATGTCCCATTACCTGGCTATTTCGCCTCATTTACCATAAACACTAAATGTATGCATACTGCTTTACTCAGCAAATGCTGGGTTCCCTACAAAACGAATGCAACAAAAAGTTCTGCAAAGACTGAGGAAAGCTACTACAAACAAGAACACAATTGCCTGGTATGTGGACAAGCAGCAAATGAATTATCTGCTGGCAATTTAAACACTAATTCACTGTCCACCCAAACAAATGTAGCAAATAATTTACAAAAGTGTGTAGCTCTTAATCACTAAAGATAAGTCACCTTTCGCACACCAAACCTTAAACCCCATGACATGTCTGTTTCAATGTAACAGGGTACATTTTGCACTCATAACTCTATTATTTTCAGCTACTGTACTATATTCTCTTTCTGGAAACTTTTCTGCTTCAAATATGAAAATCGGCTTGCCTTGAGCTGGGCTAAACTGAATGAATGAATGAATGAATGAATGAATAAATAAATAGTTAGACTTATAAATCATGGAGAAAGTAAAGTGAGACAATAATTAAAAGTTACAATGTGAGCTAACAGGTTTTTCAGAGTTTCTGAAATAAAAGTCTCTCACACATCTACTTAATAAAAATAAACAGCAGCAACTTGGGCGGTTCTGCTAACATGTTAATGCAAAAGCAGATTAAATAACAGGTAAAGGAACAGTGAAACACAAATGATAGCATGATCATATGTGAGATACAGTACAAATGTGAATAAAACAGACACCAATTTTAAACCAAATGCTGGAATGCTTTAGCTTTCATTCCCAAATAAATGCAACAGTTGCTTCATCAGATTGATAAAGTCTTCAGTTTTCTTCCCCAAAATTCCAAAAATAAACAGGTACACCACCAATATATGTAAAGAGAAAGAATTCTGCATATCATGTGTCACAATAAAACTGCACAAACTCAGACAGACAAATTCCCAGGGCTTGTACAACTAAAACACAAAATGAAAAAAGCAACACATTTTATAGCACTGTGAATCTACTTCACTCACCACTATGAGCACTGAACCACCTTGGAGCAATATGCAGAGGTAAGGCATCAGCTAGCGATCCTCTTGACCCCAGGTACAAAACCCCATCCGTATGCTGGCTACCTCCCGTTTCCTGAAAACTGTTTCCATGACTGGAGGTAGAGTCTGCTGCCGAGCCACCATCTCCTCACTCTGGATCACTGGTCCCCTGGCCCGGATACAATCCAAATGGTACACCAACTGTTGAATCTATCCCATACCTGTCACAGAGCTCACAGACCGGCTACGCAAACCCATAGGACCACCTGTCTGGTAGCATAGTGCCCAAAATGAGAAGGGGCAGTAGGAACAGCTAGTAAAAACACAAAGTTGCTGTTACCCAAAGCTCTGCTCCAAAGGAAATATGGAGGCAAGATGAATGAAGTAACATACTGGAGTCTGACCACCACAATAAATGGAATAATTTATTTCGGACAAGCGCTTTCACGTGTATCAAACACGCTTCTTCAGATCCTTAACACAAATATTCTACTATGCTGTGCTTATATATACACGCTGAGTGAATTCTCTTTAATTAAACAGTGCACTTAATCAATCAACCAATCAAACAATCAATGAAATGAATAGATTTAAAACAATTTAAAACCATTGCAACAGGAGCAGCTTTAAACATCGAATAGAGCAACACTATATATTCTGCTCAACTGGTTTGTATAAAAAGTTTGCATAAAAAACATGACATAAACCATCATAAAAAATGACATAAACCATCTTAAAAAATGACATAAACCATCTTAAAAAATACCCTAAGAAGCTCCTAACTGTGATTGTGTTAAGAACTATACATTCAATGTAGTTAGAAACGAAACTAAATATAATTTAGTCCAAAGGCTAATATATGAAGTCAAACACCTTGACTATGGGATAAAACAGCTACTAGGACTCGCGATCATATGTAGGATACCAACGCTGACAAATTACTATCACTGACTGCATACTATCCGATGGAGAACCATACATTATATATATAAATCATGTGGAGATGTATCTCTGAGCCAACAAAAGAATGTGTCTCATGCCGATGTGAAACACTATTATAACTGTCATGTGAAGAAGGAAACGTTGTGATAAAAACAACCGTCATACAGTATAAAACTTTGGAGCAAATATAAATATATAAAAATATGTTTGTTGAAGCCTCTTAAAATAAAACGAGCAACCTTCTTTTACTTCAGTAAATAAAGTGCTTGTGCATATAAACAATGTAAAAATGCAGTTGAGTTAAGAAGCAATTAACTTAAAAAGCATACCCAAACTTGTATAGGTTAACATTATATACATCAAAAATGAGTTCGGAGCACATGGTTGACTAAATAGTATAAGTTCAGTGTGTGTGAATCAATAAATATAAAACTGACTATAGATTTGAGTATAGATAACCATAAATATTGACGAAAATAAAAAACTGTAATGCAGAGTCATTAAAATTCAATATACAAATATATGCTAGCATATGTGAACATAAAACATTGCCCGTATTATAAAGCGGCATGTAAACATGTTATAAATACATAAACATGTGTATAGAAATACTCATGCTATATGAGTTTGAGTCTGAATATCTATACAAATCTGTTTGAAGCAACTGTAAAAACAACTGTCAGAGCTTCAGCATAGCATTCATAAATAAGCAGTGAATAAATAAATAAATAAATAAATAAACGAATTAGAAGAGAATGGTGAAATTAATTGATTTGCCCGAAGGAATCTTGAATCTATCCCATACCTGTCACAGAGCTCACAGACCGGCTACGCAAACCCATAGGACCACCTGTCTGGTAGCGTAGTGCCCAAAATGAGAAGGGGCAGTAGGAACAGCACTATCATCTGTTGATACACCTGCAAATGGACCCCGGGAATGGGCCGCAGACTAGTACTTTGCTTACCCCCCATCCAAAAGTTCAGAGAATATGTCCTGATCCTGAACGCCACACAAAATGATTATTTGGAAGGTAGAAAATGGCAATGTCAGATAGCGTGTTACTGCCTGGCTTGCCTGCCTACTCGGGAGTCGGTGCTGCTGTATTCCTTCCCGCTCGCAGCCAGCCGGAAATAATGACGTGAGCTCCTTGAGCTCAATTCCGACTGGCTGGTAGCCCTGACGGCGCTGACGTCATCGCGCACGTGATGACGTCAGCTCCGACAGCGCGAATTTTAAAAAAATTAAACAAATGAAGCAAAAAAATCGGAAATGAAGGGGTGCCAATCGGGAATCGTGGCACCCCTTCATTTGGACCCCAAAACTCAGCAAATACCGAGTAATTCGGTATGGTTGGGAGGTCTGCTTTCTTCACCTGACATACCACTCTCACCTGAAAAAAAAAAAAAAAAAAAGGGCACTCTGTACTCACAAAAAAATTATGCCCCATACATAGCTGCCCATTCCGCACACATGTTTACTGGACATGGAACCTATCAATTACAATTGGCTGTACAACAAGTATTATTGTTGTCATGACACCTCTCTCAGGGGTGGAAGGTTTCAAATGTCACACCAAATTGCATACATATGCACAGCTGTTGCTGATGAAGAAATGGGCAGCTATGGGCCTTACCTACATCCCTCCTGCACATCCCAAGCTTGTTTCCCTACTATCTTACCCTCTTTGTGACCCCTTTTTCACCACTTTCCTGTCTCCCCATTTTCTTTTCTTTCAAAGGAAATAGCGCGGGTGTGCGCAAGAGTAAGCACATTTAAGCGGTTGTAAGCGGGTGTGCGCAGAGCTAACCGCCAGTGCGCATGCGTGAGCTCCGCGCAAACCAGTGCTAACCCGGTTACAACTGCTTAAAAGTGCCTTAGTCACTTTGATTGACAGGTCCTGTACTCAGCTCAAAAGCAAAATAAAATCCGACTGTGAATCCCGATCCCAGGACCTTGGAAACAGTAGTCTGCATGACTTACCACTAAGCCATGACTCTTATACAAGAACATTGTGCTAAAATAAATATATCATGTAATAGTAGGAATGAATGTAAAGGGAATATAGACGTGTAGTACACAAAACATGCCATTTAGAATTACTATCAAAACTAGTGGATTTCCATAATAGTAGTGTGTGAACAGAAACAGCCATGCTAGTTGGAAGCTAGTAGGTAATAATGTCACTATAGCACCTTGCAAGCCACACACATACTCACAGCAGGATAATCACTGCCCATACCCCACAACCTCTTACAGGAACACATCTGGACCAAGTAATAAAATATGTGGAGCAAAGGCCCAAAACCAGGGACACATTACAAATAATGTTACAACAAACGCAGACAGTTCAGAGAGTAACAGGGTCTGCACTTTGTGGGATGTTTGGAAGGGTATGCAGTCTGAAACTTGAATGTTTGTCACCATATTCTGACTTGAGCCCAGAGTGACTTGCCAGAAAAAGGTGTGCATGAGATATTGACCAAAATATGAGGCAGAAATGTGGACAACCTGCAAATATCTGTACACATGACGGGTCTGACACCACCATATTTGAATAGTTAAGAGCCTAGACATAGCAACAGTGAATGACTTACAGGGATGCCCCACAGACCCCATGTGAAATGTACAAACAGTGGGCAGAAAGATGTAACACATGCAATGGTAACTATGGAGTCCTGAAAGTATTCATCACTTGCATGGCAGAAAAAGTGTAGTAATACATATGCTCATGCTAACCCACAGTCACAACTGCAGCATACCAGACATTTTAATGGGTGTACACCACTGATATGTACCATTCCATGAGGCACATAACAGATGAACCTGAAAGTCTCTGGGGCCTGCTCAGCAGCATACTCAAATACCCTAATAGATGTCAAGGCCCACACCATGGCCAGACCACACTGCATGCTGTAACACCCTAGCAGATATTGCAAGCATTCCAAGGTGTGAATGTACATAGAAAATAGGAAAGCTACAGCAGCACACTACAGTCAAGACACCTAGCAGGCATACAAGTAGTGACTGTAAAGGGCAACTATTGAAGCCTTAGCAACAAAGTGCAAGCAAAAGTGAAAGGAAAGCACACACACACACATTAACAGTAGTAGTAGTTGTAGGTGTCAGTGTACATACACAGTTAGTACAGGAAACTTGAGAAATGAATGGAGGAATGTTAATCTACAACACACCTGGAAATATGAGAGAGATACCAACCTTTACACTCACAGAACATTGTCCACAGCATAAAAGCATGGTCCCTGCCCTTAAAATCTGAAAGGGCTACGCCTATCTCACATACCTTTTTATAGCACTGTTCTGAAATCACAGTGAGAACTGCAATCAGTACACAACTGGCTGCATGCAATTAGCAAATGCTGGCCAACAATTGGTGCAGAGGCCATCACATGGGCATATGCAGATACCTACAAAAGTATGCTGTACTCCCAGTCCACACATGCAATACTTTCATTGCACCCTGAGAAGGACGTGAGAGACAGACAGAGAGAGAGAGAGAAACAGAGACAGAGAAAATTGCAATTAAGCAGACACAAACAAATTGTTCAGCAACAGCTACCTGAAAGCTGACAACTGGGAAGTGGAGCAGCAGGACAGAGAACCAGACGGCAACACAAGCAGCTGTGACAAACACAGGTAATGTAAAGTAATACTATAAAGGTCTACATACTGTGAACCCTCCATATGTGTCATTGGTCTGTATCCATATGTATATGAAGATGTGTAAAGGGCAGGGGACATACAGCAACTATCAGTGAAGGCTGTACATACATTTGTATGTGAGAGCATCTATGTGCACATATCAATGTTGGTTGATTGTAGGTTGTAGTGCCATGTACAAAGTAGGTTACACAGTTATGTATGTTTAGCAGTATGTTAGTGTGTGTATACAGTATGGTAGACAAATATGTTGATATACCTGTCTAACATATGGATACGTATGTATGTCAACATATGTATGTGTATATATATATATATATATATATATATATATATATATATATATATATATATATGATATGCATATATGTATACATACATAGAGTGAGAGATGTAGGAATACATAGACAGATGTAGATAGAATATTGTACAAGCATATCTATGTAATGCACACATACAGATATAGATATATGTAGATACATATACATAGACAGACTGATCTGACTATCTACAGGTACGACTGTATATGATGACCTGCAGCACAGCCCGTCCCACCCCCTCTGTCACTCACACCCCCTCTGTGTCCCCCCCCTCCACATCTATAGCAATATATGTACATCAATATATATATGTGTATATGTATACAGACATATATATATATATATATATATATATATATATATATATATACATATATATATATCTATATACATATATATATATATATATATATATATATATATATATATATATAGAGAGAGAGAGAGAGATGTATATAAATTCTGAGTGAGGCACATGTGTACAGATGTATTGCAACATGTGCCTGGTGACAAAGGCATGGAGTGAACACCAGTGTCAAAACCTGAGTACCATACCACATTCCAAATCACCTACACCAGTAACCACCAGATATGTGATTGGCTGCCCACCACTGCATGTGTCAGGGGTGAACAGGGTCATAAATGTGTACAATAGTGGCCCCAATGATATTCACAGTGGCACACTATCCCTGGAATACCTGCACATGGTATGTGTCAGCGGACATGGTGTGTCAGCTATGGACATGTAGGTCGGTGTACCCCTCCACACCACATAATGGATGCCATGGTATGGACCTCACATGACAGCTACAGATATGGAGAAGGACACAGTGACATGTACAACACTGTGACAATGCACTCAAACACATTACCAATGCACAGTGACTGACAACACCACAGAGTACACATATACTACCCACATAGAGGTTACCACTCCCGGATTTACATATGTAAGTCACACCCATGACAGATGTCCAACAACCGTAGTAACACCTCACACCATCCACAACCTAAATGTCTGCTGTGTGTCATCCGTGCCACTGCAATAGAGTGCACATGTGGAGGTAAAAGTTCCTACCCACAGATAAGACATACCCTGCAATAAACCACACAGTGTTAAGAAGCAAGACTCCCCATGAGTACATGTCATACATACCCCTGCTGAATGTTAGTCAAATAGGTAATATGCCATATGAGTCACCCTGTGTAACTGTGTGACAGCAGCAGGTACCATCACACCACATGTGTCACAATGGTCAGGGTAGCAGAACAGTACGCTGCTGTAGTCCCAGGGGCAATAGCATATTGTATAGTATTGTATTGTAATGTAATGTATTGTGTTGTATTTTATTGGTATGTTGAGGTGCCTCCTTCGTGGAGTGGAACCACTGCTGCTGTGCGCCAGTGTACAGGTACATATCCTGTAGTCAGGCTAGTGTTACATAGCACTTCTATATGTGTGTTTAGCTCCTGTCAGAGTTTATGTAGCATGCAACTGGGGATACCATCAGGTCCCATTCATGTTGTGTATTCTGCTGTCCTGAGGGTGGCTGTCACCTGGACATCTGTGATGACAGGGAGGTTACAGTCAGCTGGGATAACTATGTCTTATTTTGGGGGAGAGGGTGGGGTGACACCTGCACTGAACCTGTCTGCCACAATGTTGTCAATATCTGTGGTGTCAATGAAATATGTGTTGTTGTGTACTAACTATGGGCATAGAGGATGGATCCTGACCAAGTTGCTAACATAACTGAAGAAGGCCTTCTGGTTATCTGTAGTGTCCCTCTTGATTTCCTTCTCAAAGTTGCCCATGGATATTTGTATGATGGAAAATAGATCCTTACTATTGCTGCTCAGACATGCCCTCCCTTCATGGAATTATGCTCTGTCTTGCAGTAGCTTCCATCTTCTGTAATAC
The DNA here is from genome assembly GCF_019279795.1 of Protopterus annectens. NCBI lineage: Eukaryota > Metazoa > Chordata > Ceratodontiformes > Protopteridae > Protopterus > Protopterus annectens. The sequence continues at coordinate 1,803,552,477 of NC_056741.1, read as the reverse complement.
AATCTGTCTATGGCTGGGGTCCACCAGACAGGATGCTGTCCCTTTGTGGAGAGTGTCTTGGTCATATATGGGATTGCATGATCCATGCATTCTCGGAGATGTCTGTAGAAAGCAATTGTGTAGGGGTCAGCATTGTGGGTTGTATCTGCCACTGGCCCAGTGGGCTGAAAGGATACCATGTCACTGTTACAAAGTGTAAAGTTTGTATCTGTAATGTTATGCACTATAGTCGTTTGTGCTGGTGGTGGAGGTGGGATATGTATATCCAGGGCAATCAGTGTGTGGTCAGCTCACAGTAGTTGATGATGTAGGCCATACAGTACCTAGATACAAACCCCCAGAGTGAGGAGGTGCTCTTGACCTGAATCAGTGTTCTGACTGCTGGGGTTTGGTAGTACGTCGTATGGAGTGTGCCAGGTACTGTTGCACAGTTGCTGGCTGAGCACTGATACCTGGCCATCTACATGTGTATCCACCAATAGATAGACAGATGCTACATATGTGAGATATGTTGTATCATAACAGTCAAGTAGCATGTGTAGTATGTGTGCCAAATTCTGCTGACATATATTGTTGATACCGGGTTATTTTCTTTCTCAGGTACATGGCCCACCCACGGAATCCCACCTACTCCACAGCTGAGGATGAGGAGATACACCAGAGCCTGGTGTGGGATTATGCAATACTCTTTTCCCGCACCAGCCAGAATCAGCAGGAGAGGGCTGCACTGTGGCAAGACCTTGTCCGTCGGGTAAATGACATAGGCACGCATAATAGGACATATGAGCAGGTACCACATCACTGCAGTGATTTAATCAGACATGTCCATCAGCGTGCGTTGGATATCCACAGGCAACAGGTCACCACAGGTGGTGGGGTGGCTACACATCCCCCACTCACCAGACTGGAGGGACTACTCATGAGTGTAGAGGCTCCAGTCCGCCAGCAACAACAACAGCAGCAGACATGCATTATGATGGAGGCTGGAGCCACGCAGCAGCAAGACAGTGAATGTGCAGGTAATATGCCATATGTATAGTTGACTGTTGTGTACACTGGTAGTTAATGCATGTGTGAGGTGTGTCCTTGGTTTGTATCTGTCACCATAGTATTTAATGTGCAAGTGTGATATCCTCAATATTAGCAGCTGACCTGTGAGAGGCGACTGTTGTACTACTGGCCTGTATCATACTCAGTAACAATGGCACAGTTGTGCCCACTGACATTAGTTTCTTCACGTCTGCAGGACCCTCTGGTATAACAGCAATGCAGCCTATCCATGCTGGTGAGTGTGTATTAACAATTCCTGTAATAGTGTTGATAGTAATAGTACTATTTGGCTCACTTAGTAGTGCTCTTTATATGCATGAAGGTGTGTCTGTGTCTGTGTGTTGATATCACGCATACTGAGTACTGTACAATTGTGTGAAACTGTGTGCATGTGTGCATGTGTGCACCTGTGCACCTGTGCACATGTGCATGTGTGCATGTGTGCATGTGTGCACCTGTGTACATGTGTGCATGTGTGCATGTGTGCACCTGTGTACATGTGCACATGTGTGCATGTGTGCATGTGTGCATGTGTGCACCTGTGCACATGTGTACATGTGTGCATGTTTGCATGTGTGCACCTGTGTACATGTGCGCATGTGTGCATGTGTGCACGTGTGCACATGTGCATGTGTGCATGTGTGCATGTGCTCATGTGTGCATGTGCACTTGTGTGCATGTGTGCACATGTGCACGTGTGCATGTGTGCATGTGTGCATGTGTGCACCTGTGCATGTGTGCATGTGTGCATGTGTGCATCACTGGTAATGTGTAGACATTGTAAACTGTGTTTCCTGTTTCCCTCCCACAGGTTCTGTTGCTGCTCTGGTGTCATGTAGCAGGGAACCTGAATCAGGTGCCATGGGTACTGATAATGATGACATCTATGTAATGGTACAGGAAAGTATGCCAGGGTCCGCCATTGGTCAGCCGATTGACAGTACACAGCTGTCGACCCCATCAATGCGCACAGTTATCCTGCCAATACACCCTTTGTCACCAGTGTCCCTAGGTGATGGACAGCATACAGTGGGCATTGACCAGGGTAATGTGGTATCTGTGGCACATGCCTCCCCACACAGCAGCCATGGGCATGGCCCAGAGATGGTACCACACAGACAGATGTCCAGGGGTTCTCGTGGGAGCATCCGTGGGCGTACTGCCCCTGTCAGACTTGCCCACAGAGGTCTTACAACCTCAACTTTGTTTCAGGCTGTCATGCAGGCACAGTCACGTATGGAACGGTACACCAGACAGGGTCTGAGGGAGCTGACAGCATGTCGCACAGCCATGACTGACAGTATGCGTGACATTGCGGCTGCCATCCGTGATTTCACCGATGTCATAGACAGACGTTGTGGGGACATATTAGACTGGTTCCACAACTACATGTCCATGAGCCAGGGCGATGGTGGGCGGTTGAGGCATCGACGTGGCCGTATGCCAGCAACAGCAGCAGCTGGCAGTCGTAGCGGACGACAACAGGGCCGCGGCCGCCCCTGTTTCCAGCAGCAGCCCCAGCAATGCTAGGGCTGTGCTGTCATCAGACCGCCCCAGGAGACCACGTGCACGTGGCTCTGGCCGGGCCCGACAGGGATCTGTGTCCAGTCAACGAACACCTGCTTCTGATGACAGTACCCAGTCTGGGTTGGTACTGGATATGGTCCGTAGCACCCCTGCAAGGCACAGGTACCGTGTCCATGGCCAGAGACACTGATCTGTATGACCTGGCAGGTACAGTCTGTGGCTGTCCACAAACACCAGCATATGGCAGCCATGAGGTGGAACTGTGTGCATCCATACACACATGCGAATTGACATCACCTAGGGCTACCGCATACACGCACACACTGCATCAACATTGCCCCACCTTCTACTGCTGTCCCTCACCAACACACATACACATACATGTCAATTGGTGGTATCTGTGGCTGACTCAGGCATACCAAGTTCACACCCTGTGCATATGATTAAACTGTGCCACCTCCAGCAATCTGTAACAACTGTGCAGGTACAGGTTAACATGTTGCTGATGTACAGGGTGACCACATAGATGTGTAGTAATAGTATCATGTTGTTAACAGTACTGTGTGCTGAATTAATTGTGGGTATATCACAGCATGCCTGATGCAGTAAGTGTGTGATTGTCATGCCCTGTTGTCTACACCCATGGTAAGTACCATAGTGTATCATCTGCACATGTTGGCATACTGGTGGTAATGATGTCAACAGAAGGCTACATACATAGGTAGCACAGGGGATAAGGTAATGAATGTAGTAATACGCAATGATGGACATGTAAATTGCAAGTGGCATGTTGCCCACACTGGACTCTGCAATGCAGATGTTTGAGGATGTTGATATGTGTGCAGTACTACACGACTGGTACAGGACACACAGGAGCACCCTAGCACTGCATGCTCACATCTCATACCATGCTAGACAGCCCCAACACACAAAACTAACTGTCACAGGAGGGAGAGTCCCCATATATGTCAGGGATACTGTGGTGGCAGGCCAGGTAGCATACATCCTACTAAGTATGGAACCACTGAGTGAAGGCTCAGTGTATGTTATTTGACATGTGTATTACTGCAGGTATGAGCACATGGGTTTCCATCCAATTATTGTACATCCTGACAGTACATGGTCTGTACACTTGTGTGCACTGAGACTGGACCCTAGCCATCTGACCCGTGTATTTCCATGTACATGTGCATAGTGCATGCATATTTGCAGTGTTACCTACTGGAACTGGTACAGCTTGTTTGTTGTACAGTGGACTACATGCAGCCCTGTTTACTGTAGCTTTGTTTGCATGCATGTTTGCTTGCAATTACCCTGGAATACTGATCACACCTGCAATGCATAGTTATAGAGCTTCTGTGGACTCCTAGTGCCATCTGCATAGCTTACTATATGTATGTCCATGTCCCACTTGACAGGATGTCACTGTTTGTCCTGTTCACATGTACATTGCCTGTGACACAGTGCATATGACTTACCTGGCATGTGTCCACGTGAGCAGTCATATATGCTACTGCTAACTAATCACAGGCACTACACCTTCACATATTCATCTTCTCTTGAACTACCTGCTTCGCTAGGGACGGCCTGCACCTGTCACCCCTGGGCTTTCAGATATTGGCAAAGGCTCTTGCTACCCCCATAGTGCCTATGTTAGGCAAGGCTCAAATGACAAACCCACCTTCATAGGTATCACAAGGGATAAGAAACTAAGAGTAATGCTACCCAACGCCAGAAGTCTAAACCTCCAGATGCATGCACCCAAAACACTCCTTGGCATGGAGAACATCGATATCTGTGCAGTAACAGATGCCTGGTTCAGGGCTACTGAGAGCACACCAGCACTACCAGGTTTAACCTGGTTGATTTCTTTGAAACAGTCACCAAGGCCATTGGCACGGGGAAGGTGGTTCACACAGCCTACCTGGACCTCGCAAAAGCCTTCACAACAATACCCCACTTGGGCATTCTAGAGAAGCTCACCAGCTTAAATATAAGCCCCTATGTCACTAGATGGATTGCACAGTGGCTCAAGGACAGAACCCACATGGTTAGAATTGCTGGAGCCATGCCAGACTCCAAACCAGTTGCGAGTTGTGTCCCACAAGGCTCAGTCCTGGGATCTCTCTTGTTTGGTATATATTTATTGGAGGTACAGGCCAACACGGACGGACTGTGGCTGACCAAATATGCAGATGACTGTGAGCTGGCCACCATAATCGACTCTCCAGCCGACACAAGCATCTTCCAAAGGGGCATCATAGAAACAGACAACTTGTGCCAGAGCCATGGCCTTCAGCTGAACAGTGTTTAGAAAGGGGAATGTGCATCCTGTAGTCTGTTAACCTAGTTGCCAAAAGGGACATTGTCCTCACACACACTAACCCCCCTCAGCCAAAAACACACACTTGCCATTTGTAGGATTCAAACCCCTATCTAGCTATGTTATGACGCTCGAGACAGACACATTAGCAGAGTGTGCTATTCACATTACTAGGAGGTTTCCCTTCTCTTGCTGTACTTATAGGGTGCTGACATCATCAGTGTTTAGAAAGGGAAATGTGCATCCTGTAGTCTGTTCACCTAGTTGCCAAAAGGGACATTGTCCTCACACACACTAACCCCCCTCAGCCAAAAGCACACACTTGCCATTTGCAGGATTCAAACCCCTATCTGACTATGTTATGACACTTGAGACGGACACATTAGCAGAGTGTGCTATTTGCATTACTGGGAGGTTTCCCTTCTCTTGCTGTACTTATAGGGTGCTGACATCATCAGTGTTTAGAAAGGGAAATGTGCATCCTGTAGTCTGTTCACCTAGTTGCCAAAAGGGACATTGTCCTCACACACACTAACCCCCCTCAGCCAAAAACACACACTTGCCATTTGCAGGATTCAAACCCCTATCTGACTATGTTATGACACTCAAGACAGACACATTAGCAGAGTGTGCGATTCGCATTACTGGGAGGGTTTCCTTCTCTTGCTGTACTTATAGGGTGCTGACATCATCAGTGTTTAGAAAGGGAAATGTGCATCCTGTAGTCTGTTCACCTAGTTGCCAAAAGGGACATTGTCCTCACACACACTAACCCCCCTTAGCCAAAGGCACACACTTGCCATTTGCAGGATTCAAACCCCTATCTGGCTATGTTATGATGGACAAATTAGCAGAGTGTGCTATTCGCATTACTGGAATGCTTCCCTTCTCTTGCTGTACTTATAGGGTGCTGACATCATCAGTGTTTAGAAAGGGAAATGTGCATTCTGTAGTCTGTTCTCCTAGTTGCCAAAAGGGACATTTCCTTTGCACATACTAACCCCCCTCAGACAAACACACACACTTGCCATTTGCAGGATTAAAACCCCTACCTAACTATGTTATGACACTTGAGATGGACGCATTAGCAGAGCACGCTATTCGCGTTGCTGGGAGGTTTTCCTTCTCCTGCTATACTTATAGAGTGCTGACATCATCGGTGTTTAGAAAGGAGAATGTGCATCCTGTAGTCTGTTCTCCTAGTTGCCAAAAGGGACATTTCCCTCACACTAACCCCCCTCAGACAAACACACACACTTGCAGGATTCAAACCCCTATCTAACTATGTTAGGACACTTAAGACGGACGCATTAGCAGAGCGTGCTATTTGCGCTACTGGGAGGTTTCTATTCTCCTGCTGTACTTATAGAGTGCTGACATCATCGGTGTTTAGAAAGGGGAATGTGCATCCTGTAGTGTGTTTACTCAGTTGCCAAAAGGGACATTTCTCTCCCACAGACTTACACGCACACCAACCCCACTCACTCACACACACACACACTGAGCATTTGCAGAATTCAAATCCCTACCTAACTATGTTATGACATTTGTGACGGACGCATTAGCAGAGTGCGCTATTCACATTACTGGGAAGTTTCTTTTCTCCTGCTGTACTTATAGGGTGCTGACATCATCGGTGTTTAGAAAGGGGAATGTGCATCCTGTGGGGAGGCAGACACCAAGCACACTCTGGCTAAGCTGTCATTCCCTAGGGCAAACAGCCTAGTGTTGACCTCTACACCCATATGTTTAATTGTCAAATGCACATTATTTGTTGCTGATAGACTATTTGCACATCTTTATTGCCATAGCATTCCCTGTTTGTATGAACAACTTGTGCATCTGTGGAAGATGTTTGCATATGGGAGGGATCCACTATATCACATATGTCTCTGTAGTCATTTAACTGTGTGCACTGGGCAGACTGCTGTAATGTGGTTGGTTCCTGGAATAACACGTAAAAATACCAGATATGTGTGTCCAACTGCTAAACTGAGATTTGGCCTAAGTGTGTGAGCATGCCCAGTTCAGCCTTCCCATGGCATGTTGTCTGACATATGTCTCATTTATCAAAGTGTGTGAGCATGCCCAGTGTGAGCATTCCATATGTTGGACTCTGCAGCCCACCACATTTGTGGATGAGTGTGAACTTCAACAAATATCACCCGTTTATGGTTGTGTGTTGTGTGTCATGTTGTGTAGTTACTGTACAACTGCTTTGTGTGTGAACACAACAGGATTATACTGTGCCTGCAGTGTTTGCATGGGATACTTTGCATACAGTTGTCAACATCCTTTCACACTGACCTAACACTGTAGTACTGTATAGTGTACTGGTAGTACTTTGACTGTGGTGGACAGTATCCTGGGCTTTAGTGCTATCACTGCTTTACATTTCGATAGTGAGCACAACAGCCTGGTTAGGGGCCAGTTGTGTACATCTGACCATGTTGCATTCTGTTCAGATATGAACTACTTAAACCAGGCTTGTCCAACATTGGTAGTGTATTCCACAACATAGGTGTACATTTGCAAACACTAACGATGTGCCCTAGTCCATGTCTAATGCTAGTTGGAGAGTGTGTTTGTCCTTCAACACACATCGTAAGTGGAGTTTGCCATGACATATGTCATGGTTAGTATACTGTGCCTCTGTCTACCTGTGACATGACAGTGATACCCAGGATAAAGCTACCATCTCCCATCCACTCATCAAGATTCCTGTTGAGGAAGATTGATAAGTGACTCTATGGGTAGCCTGTACTGGGGGTTCACTCATGGGTGGGGGTGGCTTATGTGTTATGGATCACGCAGTACAGCTTGTCCTATGTAAGTCAGTGCTGGGGTTCAGGTCTCTCATGTGCATAGCTCACTGCCATTTAGATTATACAAGGTGCAGCATGTTTATTGATACCAGCAACACAGGCAACACATGGCATCTGTGCAAGCTCTTTGATACTCCTGGTGAGGTACTGTTGGGGACTTTACGGTTGATGGAGGTGTCTGCTGAGGTACATCCCACAGGGGCTATTGTAGTCAATTGTACCGCTGATGAAGGATGACTGCAGAGCCACAATGACCTCCCCTTATCTAGATCTGACAACCTTCATGATTAGGTGGGTATATGGTATGTTTCTATAAACACTACAGCACATGTTTGTCCAATGCAGGATATCTATCACCTTGTGTCCCCAGGTCTCTCATTACATGTTAACTACATAATGGGTTAACACCTATGTGGTAATTGGTGGGCACTTACTGTATATCCACGGGGGTTGACTATACACTTTTCTGCAATTAGCTTGCTGACATGGCTATGGCACCAGTTGTCTGTTTCTATGTGGCCCTTTTGTGGGATGCTTGTGTCAGCTGGTGGATCATATGTGGTGAGCAGTTTGTAGTCCTCTGCAAACATGTTCGGACACAGTCCTTCCATGTTTGCCTGTACCTATGGGACATATATCCCAGACAAGGGAGATCCCAGGACCAAGCCTTGTGGGATGCCAATTATATCTGGTTTGTAGTCTGACATGGCTGCAGCATGTCTGACCATGTCTGTTCTGTCCTTGGTCTGGTTTGTAACCCCTCTACTGACATAGGGGTTTATATTTAAGCTGGTGAGCTTATCTATAATGAACACGTAGGGTATTGTATAGAAGCCTTTGCAAGGTCCAGCTACGCTGTGTGGACTACATTGCCCTCATCAATGACCTTAATGACTGTTTCAATTGAGTCAAACATGTTTAGGGGCAGGATCTGCACTTAAGAAAGCCACACTGGGTAGGGTCCGGTGTCAGTAGGTCCCCAATATCTTTATGTCTGTGGTACATGCTGATCCTTTCCATAGCTGTGCAGACCGAGCTTCTCAGGATTCTGGGGTAGTAGTTTTCAGTATCCATTCAGGCAATACCTTTGTTGAGAAGGACACTGTTGTTGTACACTGCTCTTTGGGTACATATTCTGTGGTAAGGCTGACATTGAGCAGTAGTGTGGTTTGGCATTCCATTCATCTTGGAGTCCATGTTGCACTAAGCTCAGGACACCATCTCATACCATTGCTGCTGTGTGTTTTGCTTTGTAGATGTTGGCTGTTACCTCAGCATCTGCAATGTCAGGGGGCCAGCAGTCTGCTGGGATAGATATTCTGCATTCGGGGGTTGCACTGCACCTGTCAGGATGTATGTTGGCAATATGTGTGTGTGTTTGTGATATTTGTGTGATTCAGAGCATATCTGTGAATTCCCAGCATGGTTCCTACCATCAGTTGTGAAAGCCTTGGGATTATCCTTAGTGTCCTGTACAATTTGTATCTTCATAGGTTCATAGGTTCATACTAGGCTATCCACCCTAGGGCATTTGTTAGCCTAGCCAGAGTGTGTGTGGCTTTTGCCACCTTGCTATGTGAATATTATGGCCATTTATGATTTGCTTTGCTGTGCCTATGTCTGGACATGACACAGTGAAGACCCCCAGTGTAACTCTACAATCATCCATCCACTTGGCAAGATTCCTGTTGAAGAGTGTCAGTGAGGGACTCTGCCTAACATGGAGTGGGATTCTGGTCCAGGGTGTGGGGAGCCTCTGGATTATGTATCTGTCCCACCAGCACATCCTATTTCATTATTTGTTGAGGTTGACATCTCTCACTCTCACAGCTCCGATGGCTTTGAGTTTTCTGGGGTGGAGCATGTCCATTACTCCTGTGTTGGGCATGGCCTTCTACAACAGGCATGCAATGCCTCTGTGTAGGCAGTATGTGACTGCATTCAGCTGGGGTGTCTACAGCCAGGCAGCATATGACATATATTTGAGACCCTTTATCCTCTTGGTGAGGTACCTTTGAGGTCTTTCTAACTGCTGCAGGTGTCAGGTAAGGTACATCCCATATGAGGCATTGTACTAGATTATGGGTGTGATAAGAGAACAGTATAGGGGCACAATGACCTCTGTTGACGTAGATGTGAATCCTTTCCTGATACGGTGTCAAATGTAGACAGTCTTCCTAGCCACATTGGCAATGTGGGTGTCACATAACAGGTTACTGTCCACTTGTGTCCCTAGGTCCCTGGTTACTCCTTCCATACATAATGGTTTACCACCTATGTGGTAATTTGTGGTACCTTGTTTGGTATTTGGTGGGACATTCATACTGTCCAGTGTCTTCAGGACGGCTGGGTGGGGTTCCTGTGTGTGAGAGTGTGGTCTGTAGCATGCTACAGACTGTACAGCAGTCTTGCCTACAGTTAGTTGCACATGGGTGGACTCCAATGCCTTGTGCATTGTCAGTTACCTGGACGTATGGGTGTCTGTGCTGAATATGCATACCCACCCTCCTTTTATGTTTTGTTCCAGGTTTTGGGGCCATGACACATGATATGTGGTATAACCTGGTAGTGCTGGTGTGCTGTCAGGAGGCTTGCAGCAGGTTTCTGTCACTGCACAGACATCGATGTTCTCCATACTGGGGATGGCCTTGGGAGCATGCATATTGGGGTTTACACACCTGGCATTGGTCAGCATTACCCTTATGTTTCTTTCCACTTATGTTTTCTAGGGTGGTGGGTCAGTCTTTTCAGCCTTGCCTACAAAAGGCTCTATGGAGGTGGCAAAGGCCTTATCCAATATCCAGACGCCCAGGGGTAACAGGTGCAAGCCATCCCAAGAACAGCTGCGTGGCTTGTCAAGCATGACATCCCAAGCAGACAGACATTGGATCCCCTTGGAATGACACCAGTAAGTGTGCCACTTGCTATGACTGATCATTCCGTGTTTGTACTGTGGCATTATTCTTGGTAAGGGTAGGATGCTGCAAACGGTGAGTGTCATACTGGCCTGGACTACATAATCAGAGAGCTCATCTATGTCTCTTTTCATATAGTCTAGGGAGGTACATCTCAGGTCATTCATGCCAGCATGGACTATGACTGCATCATATTTCTACTTGCTTTGGAGTGACCTGCATACTTCTGTTATGTGGCGTATTGTGGCAGCCTACAGGCAGCTTACTGTACCCTTTCCCTTGTTCAGTCTGGTGAGCGGGACAGCAGTGTGTCTGACTATGGAGTCACCTATTACAACTGTATCAGGCATGTTGTTTCTCCTTCTGGCCTGTGACTGTTTGGCACACCAGCTTTGTGTACTATGTGTTGCATGTGCTATGTTTGGAGGTTGTTTGATTGGGTGTCTGCTTTAGAGGCCTCTGTTGGTGTGCTGTGTTTGTAATTTGTGCCTCCGGGAATGTTTTTCTGTGTTTATGTGTTTGGTTTGCAGTTGTGATAGGTCTATGTGGGACTGTGTTTGTGGTGTGTGTGGTTACCTTCTCCTCCTGACTAGTTTTGGGAGTACTGAGTTGAGGGAGCTCAGCCTCCAGTTTGGATAGATGGTTGCATCTCTCACATATATTTGTATTTCGTGGGTGGAGTTGGGGGTTGTCTGTGTACTTGGGGCAGGTGTAACATTGCCTCAGGATTCACAGATTCAACTTGTTGTGGCTGGCCTTAGTGGATTGTATGTGTGGACAGATTTTATTGCCATACTACTGATCAGTGATTACTTCATTGTTTATGTTTGCTCTATCATGTAGTAGCTTCCTCATTCTCTTGCATGGTTTGGTTATGGCTGGTGTCCACCATGCCAGATTCCTGCATGTACGGCATTGTGTCTTGTTTTAATTTAGGATTGCATAATCCAAGCATTCCTGGCAGTGTTCATGGAATGGCTATATTACAGGTTCTGAGGTGTGGCCCATATTTTGCACCTGCACAGGACCTTTAATGGATTCCACATCAGTTTGGAGGAGTGCAAATATTGCTTAACACATGTTTTCCACTGTGGTTTTCTGGCCAGGGACTGTGGTCAGGATTTGTATATTCAGTGTGATTACTCTATGGTCTGGTTTTACCAGTGAGCAATACACTTCTCATCTTGCCATCCAGTACCCATGTTGCTGATTATCACATCCAGTATGCTTACCCCTCTTGTGGGAGTGGTACGTTGCTCCTGGGCCTTTTGGTTTATGGATTCTATGAACTTTTGTCCTTCACTGTTGGAGCTAGTATAATGCTCCCAGTCTATGTCTGGGTATTTTCAGTCACCCAATATAATGTGGTTTGGAGGACTTGATATATTCATGTATTCCAGCATAGGCCAGGTGCAGTTCCTGGTGTTGGGACAGTAGTCTGTAGCAGGCTATAAACTGGGGGGCAGTTTTAGCCACTGTTACTTGACCATGGCTAGTCCATGCTGCTTTTTGTTGTGGTACCAACATGGGGGTGTGGTTATCCTTGACAATTCTTGCCTCCTTTTGTAGCTTGTTCCATGTTTTGAGGCTGTACAGCACAGTATGATGTGTAACCTGGTAGTGTTAGGGTGCTGTTGTGAGCCTTGACTCAGTTTTCTGTTACAGCACAGATATCAACATTCTCCATACTGGGTGAGTTTAGACTGCATGCATCTTGCTGTTTCGACTTATCCCTTATCTTATTCTTATCCCTTCTGATACCTATGGAGATAGGTTTGTGTTTTGAGCCTTACCTATTCAGGGCACACTGTGGGTAACAACAGCCTTTGCCAGTATCCATATGGCCTGCACTGATAGGTGCATGCCAGTCCTAGCAGGTGGTGCATCATGTCATGCTCAGCATGTCATCCCAGACTGGCACACATTGGATCCCCTTTGACTAACTGCGATACTTCAGTCAATTATTGCACTTGATCATCTCATTGTCATGTTGTGGCATGATGCTTGGTGAGGGTAGGATGTTAGTCAGGGTCCTCAGGTGTGCATATAGTACATGGTGTTACATTACTTAACACATAGCATTCATGCCTCAGGTGGTGCTGTAGGGCTGCCTCTGTCGGATGCGCATATTACACTTCCCTGTACATGTTTGAGAGCAGGTTGTGTCATGTTAGGCATCCCTGTTACTATATGAGTGAGTCAGAGAAGGGGTATCATTCCCAGGGTTCCTACTGAGCCAGTGTATGTGCTATGCGTTGCCTCTTTGCCAAGGCCAGGGCATACTGGGCACGCCTCCTTCTGCCTACTGGGTAGGCTCAGGTTGTTCCTCCTCCGAGTCACGCTCTGCCTGTGATGGCCTTGGCAATGGTGGGGGGCTGTTTGGCCTGGCCCTATGCTGGTCCTGCTGCAGCTGTTTTCGCAAGATCATATTATGTAGCATAGCACATACCATGACAATTTGGGTACATGTAGTTGGTGTGTACTGCAAAGCTCCACCAGATGTGTCCAGACACCGGAACCGTGACTTGAGCAGCCTAAACACATGCTCTATTACATTACGTGTTTGTGCGTGTGCCTCATTATGGCGTTCCTGTTCAGGAGTGTGTGCGTTTCTGATGGGTGTCATCAGCCACGGCTCCAGTGCATAACCTGCATCCCCCACTAGGTGTCCATGCGGGATGTCCCCATTGGCAAATGTCTGGTACAGCTGCGTCAAATGCCAGATGTGGGAATCATGGTAGCTCCCAGGACAGCCAGCACACACATTCATTATTATGCCCTGGGCATCACACATGACCTGGCAGTTGATGGAGGGGAAGACCTTGCGGTTGATGTATGCCCTACCCCGCTCACCGGCTGGTGCTTTGATGCGTATGTGCGTGCAGTCTATTGCACCCACTACCTCAGGGTATTCCACTATTTGCTGGAAGAGACGCATATTGCTGGCCAATACCTCACGGGCATTGGGGAAATATACATGATCACCGACATGTGCTGACATGGCATCCAGGAACTGGTGCAGTACCCTGGAGGCTGATGCCTGTGATATCCCCATCATATCACCAGTTGGTCTCTGGAAGGTACCTGTTGCTAGTATTCTTAGGCCAACACATACCTTGGTTTCCACTGGGATGGGTTCCCCTCTGTTGGTTCTGTGTGTGAGGCATGGCCTGCACAGCTCCACTATTTGCTGCAGGAGGTCTCTGTCCACTCTATAGTGCTCTACTATCTCCAGCTCATGTAACCCGTGGTAGGTGACCCTGGGCCTGTACACTCTTCTCGGTCTTCTCACTGTGGGTTGTCTGGCACCATCTGCATTGTCACCACCCTCAGCAAGTCGCCTATGTCTCATTATGACAGCTATGGCAGCCCCTAACATTTCTGCTCTGAGTTCAGCTTTTTCAGTTTTCACTTCTGATAACTTAACTCCTGTCTTGCAGTGTCTCTTGAGAGAAACATCCTGCACTGCTGTTTGCAGAGTTTTAAGTGCTGGGCTGGGCTACTATTCTGCCTGTGTAATTGCCTGCATCTAATTGTTTTCACCTGCTAGCTCCAGCAGTATTCCCTGCTAGCTTCCTACTAAATCTGTTGCTTCCTTTTTCCTTTCTGTTTCCTCAGGGTGGAGCCGTGTGTAAACCAGCAGAAACACGCTCACAGTGGCTTACACGCACGCACACATACTTACACGGTTCAGAATCTGCTTATTCAGATTAAAACGCGTGCACGCCCACAGAAACAGTGTTAAACATCTCCCAACACGCTCCCACATGCTCAGTCTGCCTTACACGCGCGCACACTGCCTTACTCGCACTTCATGGCGCGCACACGTGCGTATACACATTCAGCAAGAAACTTTGGTGTAGGCAACAGTGTACACCTTCCATTTCTTGACTTTCTCATGCTTAGTTAGTGGCACACCTCTTTCCATGATATCTGTCTGACATCTGTCATGTAACTCTGACCTCCAATAAACTGCATTTCTTTCTACCATTCCCCCCTGTGATGTCACCTATCTCCTACTGTGTTCCTCCCCCTTCTGTAACTCTTACACTACTCAGACTGTGCTCATTTGCTATGTGACAGTGGAATTCAGTATCCTTACACTCATTTGCATCAGATTGCCTACTAATGCTTAGTTACATGTCTTAGACTCAGCTTCCCCCCTTAGCAACCACTACACAGTGGCCATGTTGGTTTTGGTCTGCTGGTCCCTGCATTGACATTCCATGTATTGCATAAAACCTACATTTGTAGGTTTAAAACCTTAGTTTTTATGTTCTATACAGCGCTGGGTTTAAACATCGGCAATCGCCGAAAAAAAATTATATTTTTAATATATTTGCATCAGGTTACTTTGCCAATGGCCACATATTTGGCCATTGGCATGCTGCCTGACACATATGCACCCTTTATTTGGAGCTGACATGGCTCCATTGCAGTTTTTGCAGAAATGTACTCAGTTGTCAACTGAGTACATTTCTGCACCTAAAACGGCTCTTACACGGGCTGTTCTGGGCTTCCTGGATCGCTAATCATCCTCATTTGCATGCTATTCGGCTGCAAGTGAGGTGATTAGCTTATCCACGCCCACTCCGTGTAAGAGCCATTTTAGCTTGTCTCTTACATGGACTTTGGGCTGTTCCTGGATCGCGAAGGCTGCATGGAGTCTTACACTACTCTTAGACTCCGTGCAAGCCTTCGTGAATCCGGCCCAATGTTTATTAAGGAGTTTGCATTGTCTAGATTAGGGACTGACTGATGTCTCACAGGGCTTTGTTTATAATACCATTGTAGATTATGATATTAAAAGCCTTGTTGAGACATAAATGAACCAATCTCACCAGCTATATCACAGAAAATGTTTAAGTTACACAAACAGGAATGTCCCACCATAAAATCATATTAGTTTATCTCCAGTGAAAAAATCAAAGCTAAATCAGTAGTAACTGTTATCAGAGGCTTTATTCATGGCACAGGGAGTTTCCATATCACCCCATTTTATGTCATTATGCTAGCATCTTTCTATATGTTAGATGTAACAGTATTGGGGAGCTAAATTGTCTGGATAAATGAAGTCCTATTTTTTCAAGACATATAATAATCAAGGTTGAGGGCAAATCTGTGCATACGGCCTACCTAGATTTAGCCAAGGCCTTTGACACAATCCCGCACTTAGACATCATTAATAAACTCACCCAGCTGGGTACCAGCCTATATATTGTCAGGTGGGTTGCAAACTGGTTCACTGATAGAATTCATATGGTCAAAATGGGGGACTTCATCTCCTCCAGCGGACCTGTAACCTGTGATATTCCACGGGGATCGGTTCTGGGACCTCTACTGTTCAGAATCTAATTCTCAGAAGTACAGGCTAAAATTAAAGGACTGTGGCTGACAAAGTTTGCTGATGACTACAAACTGGTAGCTTTCATTGCAACCCATAGCGATATCAGCATCCTGCAAAAAGGTGTTACACAGACTAATAACTGGTGCTAAAGTCTTGGTCTTAACTTTAATAAAAAAAAAAATGCATTATCATCCCCTTCAGCAAGATTGATGTTCCTGCAAACTACCACATCAATAGTAATACCCAAAGCACACAGTCAGTGGTGAGAGATCTGGTCACACAGGTTGACAGCAACCTTAACTTTGACCACCATATCTCCACAGTGGTAAGAAGGGCATTTTATATTGCTCATTTCATAAGTAGGGGCATTGCCTCCAGAAAAAAAGAGGTTATAACCCCCCTGTACTCTTCCCTAACCAGGCCAGTAATAAAGTACAGCACTCCCTTTGGTATGTTCCTTTCCAAACACCTGCAGCAATTGGAGAGACCCCAGAGGTTCCTTACAAAGAAAATTCAGGGTCTTCAAATCTGTCTTATTTGGACAGACTGAAATCATTGTCACTTTACTCTGTGTCATACAGACTGCTCAGAGGTGACCTGTGCCTTGTATATAAGGCAATCTCTGACCCAGTTTTAATGGAAATGCTGCACATTCGCAAGTCAAATGGCACACAGGTCACTCTTTCAAAGGACCTTAACCTGGTATGTGACATCAACAGAACTTGCTGGAGAGGCAAATTTGTCTCACAGAGGTTGCTCCAGCTTTGGAACAAGCTTCCTATTCATGTTAAACAAAGCCCCTCATTGGCCCTATTTCAGAGTAGTTTGGACGATTGGATGGGTAACCGGAAATTCACCCTGGGGGTTCCAACTGTATCCCTCTTGTACAGGGGAAATAGGTGCTGATTTTAGTGTCTGCTTGAACCAGACACCCTTGCGAACATGGGTTGAACTTGGCTAGGCTTGTAAGGGCCCTGCGGCTGTCAGCCTAGTAACCTCCTATGATCCAATGATCCTTTGATCCTATAATAAAAATACTTCCAATACCAGTTACCCTGATTGTTATTAATTTTTTTTCCCCAAGATAAAACTTTCATTATATGGTACTTGCTAACTTTGGAAGAAAACTGATGGCAAAGCATATACATAAGCAGATACTTTCGTAATTATATTAATGATCATAAGAAGATCAATTACTTATTTAATGTTGCTTGGCACCATTGCCTTTGTAGTCCTGTTGAAAAGAATTAATATATTGTAGATCAGAGCATGTGCATGTACCTTTAAGAAGCATTTCCAGTTGTAGTACGTGCATATAAATACTGAGCACCTGCAGGCAGCAGTGCCATTTTGAGAGAACAGCCAGAGTATTAACATGTATGTGTGTGGTAGTCAGTCTGTTTTTAAGTTTATTTAAGTTTAAATTACAAAGCCTCATTTCTGTTATGTTTGTGTGTAATAAAGCTGATTGAAAAGAACCCACGAATGTTCGTCTGTATTACCCTGACCAGATGAGTGACATGGTATCAGAATCAGGATCAGAAGAGATACTTCTTTGAGTCATGAGGTGCAGAGTTGAAGGTGAAGGCAGACTAAGCAGGTTGAGTGAAACGAATCTCTGACAGACAGACAAAAAAAAGGGCCAGAAATGAGCTAAAGGTAAAGAAAACTGCACAAATGCTTTCTTTGGCAAAGAAAATGAAACAGTGCATTTATAAAGCACAAAGCGCATTATTAATCAAATGAGTAGCACAAAACTTATTTTTAATCAAACGAAAGGCACAAACTTCATTGTTAATTAAAACTGCATTGTTAATTAAATGAAATGCTCAAAACCATGATATTTGATAAAACTACCAAAACTTATTCATATGGGACTCAGAATTACCTTCGGTTTGCATAACAAGCATGTTTAGAGTAAAATGTTGGGAGGGTGGTCTAATGGTTAAGGTGTTTGCCCTACAAACGCAAGATGCAGGGTTTGAGTCTCACAAGTGATAATTGGCTAGGTTTACAATGGCTTGCTAGGGCAGTTAGCCTATTACTAACCTATGAATGTGCACAAGAAAAGTATAAGGAGTATGATAACAGATTAAAAGGGCATAACGAGTACAATAAAAGGGCTAATTAAGCTTAAAAAGCAAGGCAACTGCATGTCTTTTAGTAAAAGACCATGTTTGGACACCAACTACTATTTTGCATTGACAGAAGCCATTCAAAGCATTACTAGAGTTGTTCGAAGTATCTCAGAGTGTGCAAAGTGTTTGCAGAGTGTGTGCTTTATTATGGTACAGTTACTTCATAGAGTTTGCTGTGTGCAAAGTACAATTATATTGCAAAGTGCTGTCAAAGTACAGCCATTTCGAAAAGTTTCTTGTACTGTGTGCATTAATTCGCAGAGAGTCGCCATTTCAGAGTGTTTCTTACACTGTGCAGAGTTATTTCGCAAAAGTACAGCCATTTTGAAAGGTTCTTGTGCAGTGTACAGTTTATTTGCAAAGTACATTCATCTCAAAGTGTTTCTTTAAGCTTTTTCCACTGTGTATGGTTTACTCGCAAAATGCAGTCATTTCAAAGTATTTCTTACACTGATAAGGAGTGGTTTTGCAATGTGCAGTTATTTCAAAGGGTTTGTTGTGCTATTGGGCATAATTACAAGTACTGGCATAAAGTTCTGGCATATTTATATGTTTGTGTGTTCGTACATGATTTCAAGTACCTTCACTACTGTGTGTTGATATTGCAGATGCATTTCACAGACCAGATCCACTTTTGTTTGATCATAATATAGCAGAGAACTGGAGAGTATTTGAGCAGGAATACAATATTTTCATACAAGCAGCTTTTTCTGACAAAGATGCACATATAAGGGCATTCATTTTGCTTAACTTAGCTGGGTCAGAAGCCATTGAAAGTTAATTTGTGTATGCACCAGACGTATATGCAGGAGAGGGGGCAAACAGTCATATTGTGGTACTGGCTGAATCAATGGAAGACACTGAGTGCTTATAATGTAAATTTAGAGAAATGTGCAACCCCCAGACTATCATTACATTAGAGAGGCACTTATTTTATACAACAGACCAAAAGACAGGTGACACTTTTGCAGCTTATATCACTGACTTGAGAAACAAAGCTAAAATGTGCAGATTTGGTGACTTGAAAGATGAGTTAATAAAGGACAGGCTTGTGTGTGGTGTTAATAGTGCTACAGTGAGAAAGATTTTATTTTGTGACAGTGATTTAACATTAAGCAAAGCCATAGAGATTTGTCAAATTGATGAGCTCACAGAAAGACACACAAGTATGTTTACAAGTGATAAGAGCATGGTTTCAGCTGCCTCTAGAGCAAACATAGACAGTATGCAACACGTGGCAAAGAAAAACAGGACTAAGCGCATGACAGCAGCAACCCCTGTGGGTCTGGCATGGAAATCCCATAGCTTTCTAGCAAGTTCCAAGACTAGCTCAGTAAAAAGGGCATGTTCAGTACAGAGACTAAAGGTGGAGGTGCCCTGATGAGTAAGAGCGAGTCAGCAAAACCTAAATCAAGTCTTATTGCTAACCGTCGTAATTGTGGTGCGAACCATGAGTCTGAAAGAGAGAAGTGCTTAGCATTTGCTCAACAATGCTACAAGTGTAAAAAATTGAATAATTTTCAAAAGTTTTGTAAATCAAGCAAGCCTCATTCAGTTATTAAGAAAGGTCACTCAAAAAAGCAAGTTGATCATATAGAGAGCTGCAACCCTACTTTCTACGTAGATGGTGTATCAGTGGTCGGTGAAAAGGTTAATGTAGTAGATTTGTTGGCAAAGAATGAAGTATTTTATACTGTCCTGATCAATAGTAAACCCACAGAGGTCAAAGTAGACACTGGTTCAAAGTGTAATGTAAAGTCAGCAGAAAGATTTGCTAAAGAAGGGCTGGTGAGCAACTTAATTTAGGCAGTTGTGTGAAGCTTGTTGCTATGGAGGTGATGAGATTCAAATCAAAGGTTCTGCAGTACTTTCATGTTATTCGGCTGGGAACAGTTATAGCTTGCAATTTTATGTAGTCCAAAGAACTGTGCAGTCATTATTAGGTCTCAGAGACAGTTTAAGAATGAAATTACTTTCTTTTACCAAAGAAGTACATCATGTGAGCACATGTCCCAGTTCCATCTTTCATGATGCTATTTTCTCAGAGTATGCTGATGTGTTCGATGACAAGCTAGGCAAACTTCCAGTTATGTACTCCATGAAGTTAGACCCAGAGGTCAGTCTATTGGTCAGACCAGCAAGAAGACTTCCAATAGCTATGCAAGACAAAGTCAAGGTCCAGTTAGAAGAAATGTTGCAGCAAGGTGTGATTTGTCCAGTCACAGAACCAACTGAGTGAATATCTTCCATGGTAGATGCTCATAAAAAAATACAGATGAAATCAGAATATGCATTGACCCAAGACACTTGAACAAGGCATCAAAAAGACCTCATCATCCTATGCGTACAGACAAGGAAATTGCAACCCTAATGCCACATGCTATTGTTTTTTCTGTCTTAGATGCAAAGAGTTCATTTTGGCAAGTAGTGCTTGATTGCAAATCTTTACTACAGACTACATTCAGTACCCCATTTGGTAGATACAGATTCCTCAGGATGCCTTTTGGAATAAATTCTGCCAGTGAAGTCTTTCGGCGTGCAATAGAGCACATTTTTTCAGACTACCTGTGTGCAATAATAGTTGATGATTTACTAGTTGGACGTAATGGTGAAGTAGAACATGACAGAAACCTCAGGAAAGTTATGGACAGAGCAGATGAAGTGAATTTAAAGCTCAGTCCTCTGAACTGCAAATTCAGACTACCAGAAGTTGCATATATAGGTCATTTATTTACCAGTACAGGCTTATGACCAGATCCTTCTAAACAAGCAACCATTCTTGAGATGCCAACTCCAGACAATGTCCAAGCTCTACAGCATTTTCTTGGTATGGTTAACTATTTGGGCAAGTTTATCACTGACTTTAGTGAGTTATCAGCACCTTTGAGCTAACACACAAAAATGTTGCATAGTCATGGTTAAAACAACACTAGAGAGCATTTGATAACCTCAAACAGCAAATTGCTAACACACCTACATTAAGATATTATGATTTCCACAAACCAGTAGTTCTTTCCTGTGATGCTTCAAAATACTGTCTTGATGCTGTTATTCTTCAAGAGAGCAGACCTGTTGCCTATGCATCTAGAACTCTTACCCAAACTGAGATGCAGAGTGCTCAAACTGAGAAGGAACTTTTGGCACCTGTGTTCGCATGTTCGAAGTTCCATGATTATATTTATGGCCAAGCAATCCAGATAGAAATTGACCATCAACCTCTAGTCACTATTTTAAAGAAGCCTATGCATTCTGCTCCAACAAGACTACAAAGAATGATGCATAAATTGCAAAAGTATAATTTCAAAATGGTCTATACAAAAGATAAACTTCTTTATCTGGCTGATACCTTATTCAGATCACCCAGAAATACCACAGAACAGTTTGATGCAGGGAATTTAGACTTTGATGTCATGGAAGTGTGTAATTTTTTACCACAAGACTTGATGAGCTAAGAAATCATACAAAGACTGATCCAATTTTGCAAAAGCTCAACCATTTCATTAATGTAAAATGGCTATCAAAGCAATCCTGTGTAACACCAGAAGTGCAGTCTTACTTTTCATACAGAGATAAGATGTTGATGGAAGATGGTATCATTTTCAAAGGTCCAAATTTTGTTGTTCCTACTACCTTACAATGTAACTACATTCAGATTTTACATCGTGGAGACCCAGGTTCCAATTCTACCAAAAGAAGGGCGAGAAGACTAGTATTTTAGCCTTCTCTATTGAAAGACATTGATAAAGTGCTTTCTTCTTGTTCAGTGTGCGACAGTACTAAGCTGCATTTGCAAAAAGACCCACTTCATCTAAGCCAAATTCCTGAACTACCTTGGTCAACAGTAGCAACTGAACTATTTCAGTGGAAGAGTCAACATTACTTAGTGTTGGTAGACTCTTATTCAAACTGGTTTGAGATTGATTTGCTACCTAACCTAACGTCCAGTGCTGTTACTAAGATGAAACATCATTTCTCAGTCCATGGTAGTCCACACCAAGTTATTTCTGACAATGGTACTCAATTTACCAATCAGTTGTTTCAGAGATTTGCTAAAGAGTGGAACTTTATCCATGTTACTAGCAGTCCTGAATATCTCTTGTCCAATGGCCTTGCTGAATGTGCAGTACAGAGTGCAAAGCAATTACTGGAGAGGTCAAAGCATGACAATACCAATATCTTTTTGAATTTACTCAGTCTCAGAAATATACCCCGTGACAACCAGCTAGGCTCACCTGCTCAGAGACTTCTATCTAGGCAAACCGGAACAACCTTGCCTATCAGTTCTAGTTTATTGATGCCTAATGCTAACAACAACAAAGCTATCAAAGCCCAACTTTTTAAGAAGCGTTCTTCTCAGAAGTCCAGCTATGATAAAATGAGCATATTTCTTCATTCGTTGAAAGAAGGAGAGAGTGAGTATGCAAACGGCGAAAGGCTTTGATCAAATTGGTCAAGTGAGAGATATATGTACCAAGCCGAGATCGTAGGAGAAACTGCAGACATCTTTGTGTATCAGAAAAGATATTGCAGCATCCTACCTGTGATACAGATGCTAGATCTTAGAGCAACCCTGAAAATGTTCGTACCAAAGAGCATGTCTCAGTATCCATTCCCATTCCTGATGGTGATGTCCCAGAGGTCCCCAAAGTTGAACATTCCTTGAAGACAGTCCCCGTTGCTAGATCCAGTTCTTTTATGTTACATTGTCAAGTCGTATTTCCAGACATAGTTTAAAATACACAGTAACTTGGACATAATTGTTTTAAATGTGTCTGATTTTGTATGATTGTATGTCATATAATTAGTTTTGTATAACTGCATGTGAAAACATCATTTCTGTAAATTGCATGTTATTTCATATATGGACTGTTTCTCAAAGAGGGAGGATGTAGATTAGAGCATGTGTATGTACCTTTAAGAAGCATTTCCAGATGTAGCACATGCATATAAATACTGAGTACGTGCAGACACCAGTGCCATTTTGAGAGAACAGTAAGAGTGGTAACATGTATGCGTGTGGTAGTCAGTTTGCTTATAAGTTTAAGTTACAAAGCCTCATTTCTGATATGTTTGTGTTTAGTAAAGCTGCTCGAACAGAACCCACAAATGTTCGTCCGTTTTATCCTGACCAGACAAGCGACATATATTATTAAATTATTTAGGATTATTGTAAAGATTTTGCAACATGGTCATCTTAGTAATTAAACATGTTGGTAATTAGAATTGATTTAACCTAAATTTCAGTTATATTAGACTTTGATGTCATGGAAGTGTGTAAAGATTTTGCAACATGGTCATCTTAGTAATTAAACATGTTGGTAATTAGAATTGATTTAACCTAAATTTCAGCTATATTAGGATATTTACCTTAGACAGAACGAGCTTGTGTTTTTTTTTTTTTTTTTTTATAAACATATTTATTATCAACTAAAACAGTAACACAAGTACACATACATTAATGAAAAATAAAACAAACCATGTTAACATTTTTTCCTGCAGTATACAGGTTTCCTTTTTCATGACTAGCATTCACTCTGACATGCCATAAATTCCTCAGTATCTTCCTTTCCTTAAACCTTACTCCTCCTGAACATTACTCTGCACTTATTGTTCCCACAGACTTCATTTACTTCTATTTAATTTGCTCTTTCCTTTTTCTAAGGATCCCACCTGCAGTTCTTTTATAGATTTTGATTTCCATTTAGTAGTAATTCCTGTTATGGCAAACAGCAGCATTAAACTTAGTGAAACGTGTCTATACAGTACAGAGCCAATGTCTCAGATTAAAAGATTTGTTCCTTAGTTATAACAGGTTGCTCCCTCAACATTTCTGACAGAGTACTGTGTGATGAATTTTTAAATCTGGCAACTCATTGCACTCCCAAAAAAACATTGTTCCCAGTTACCTCTCTCTTTTCCATCACACCTCCAACATTTGCTATCCACCTAGGAAAATAATGTCAGAGGTCTCCTTGGGTATAAAATATCTATGCAAACACTTCAAAGCAAAAATCCTAAATTTTGGGGATTTTGTTTCCTTTTGATAAATCTGATAACACTTTCCTGTCAAAGTATTATTTTGGTCTTATTATGACTATTATATATATTGAAAACAGGCATAAGACAATTCAGCAGTAAAAGGTAGTTACAATATATCAAAAAATATATTTGTGTGTGCATGTGAGCGTATTGTATATGGGTGTATTATAGGTGATTGAATGAGCACAATGTGGACATTTTAAAACTGGATAAGAAACCACAAAAAAGCACCAAAAAACGCCAAGACCGTCAGTGAGGACAATAGTTCGAATAACTTGTTAACAAATCCTTTATTCAGGTAGTTGGTAGTAAAATCCAAGCATCAACGAAATTAAAGACAGCAACAACGGAGTGAAAGACAAACGCTTTCGCCTGGATAATTCCAGGCTTTATCAAGTCATAAACGTTTATGACTTGATAAAGCCTGGAATTATCCATGCGAAAGCGCTTGTCTTTCACTCCGTTGTTGCTGTCTTTAATTTCGTTGATGCTTGGATTTTACTACCAACTACCTGAATAAAGGATTTGTTAACAATGTGGACATTTGCTTGGTTGACACTATTTGGTTGATAG